>NC_086283.1:70297936-70482142 GCF_021018805.1 Prinia subflava | reverse complement strand
TTCCTTATGCAGATTTCTATAGGCATAGAATTTCTTAAGAATACGTAACAAACTTGAAAGTTCATCTATGAAGAAATCAGTTCCATGTCACCATAAAACACTGATTTACAGCAATTTGGGCTTAATTGAAGTTGAGGAGCTGAATGGGTTGACTATATTTCTAAATGCAACACATATGTGATCCCCAACATTTCACTTGAACAGTTAGCTTTGAAAACTTTCAATCCTCATTTAGGCTTCAAAGAAAGTACTGTGGAGGTATGAGGTCTTCCTGAGCTTCCGTCCACTTAATGAGCCAGAAAATCTTAGTTCACCTGTGCCCTAAACATCACTGTAAATTAGCCTCCCTGCTGGAATTAAAACAAAACCGGTATTTAGGAGACATCTGTGGGAGTTTTCTAAGGCCCTTTTTTCCCACTAGATGAATACAGTGATTTTAGTAGAAAACTTTGTATTTGGAAATCTCAACAGAAGATTTTTTCTCCTTGTGCACTCCTCCTGAACTCCTGCCCTCCTACTGCTCACTCCTCTACTGTTTCTTATAGGACTCTCTTGCATATTCCTATATTCAAGGGGTGGTGCAGGCTGTTAATTTGCTGAACTCTGAGATCTTAAGAGACTCCTAACAGTTTTACAATGGCATTTGTTTCAGAATAAGCCATGACGGACTGTGTGCAAGGGAGAGGGCTTGGCAGGTTTTGCACATTTTTGTTTTTCATCACATCTGTTTCAGCCTTTCCAGCACTTAAAATGACAAAAATTTATGGGGCCTGGGAGTAAATATAATGGGAGCTGTTCAACTTTCAGCCTCACATCACTGCAAGTGTTTGGACTAAATTGTGGGGCTTTTAAAGCAATAGGTAACAACAATTGTTTCACCCCTTTTTCAATAGCCATCACTTTGAGACATTTCCGAGTTGCTTGTTTCACTAAAATGGCCTTGTCTGTATTCTGTAGGGCATACTGGATGATGAACATTTTCAAATTACATGGTTTGCAGTTCCTAGTACCAGTGAATTTACAGCTGCTTTCAGACTCAGTGAACTGCACTTGATAAGGCTGTATTCAGTCCAGAACCTTTCTTTAGGTACATAATTGAAACTATTCTACCAAATCTGTTTCACTTAGACTACAATCATGTTCTGCCAGCCACTCAAAAATCCCCATTCTGCCACGAGCAGTTAGTTAGTGGTGAGTGTATAATATCATTTAATCATTTCCTGCTGAAGCTCTGGCATGCGAGAACAATACTGCAATGATGATCAGGTGTGTGTCCAAGCAGTGTCTCAGGCTATTCCAGTGCATGATCTTGTGGTGTGGCAGCTATAAATTCAGAGACACAGATGTCCCATTAAGGGACAGTACAGAGTTTGTGCTGTCATTTAGAGGCTGGCATGTGGCTGGTGAAGGACTCAGTGGAGTCTTCCATCTGTTTGACCAGCTACAGCCTGCACAGCGAACACCTCCCCCTTCTCGTTGTCATGTTACAACTTGGAGGCTATCACTTTTTTCAGTCTGTGTTGTAATAAAGGGGCTCCGAGAACACATTTTTTCTTATACATTCTCAAAGTGATTTGTTTGCTAATTTCTTCCCTCTGTCACTGCAGAATTAATCTTGCTTTACAGATTACTGTATCACTGTGTCAAGATATTTCTATGATAGAAGATTTCCAGTTCTCCCAGCAATCACTGTGAACTGAGAGAAAAAAAATTACAGTGCTATTCTCTGTATTCCAAAAAACTTCCAAAGCAAAGGAAAAAAACAAAGTTTGAGTTTCTTTTTGTTTGTTTGTTTGTGTGACCTGCTAATTAGGATACTTCAAGAAATGGGATTATCACTTTGTAGAAAGGAGATTATGATTTATTGGCAGAGAAGGAATTGAATGAAGAATGTATAAAACACTTTCTTCAGATAAGGATGCTCAGAGATATAGGAAAAAAGGGGCAATCTTCTGAGTTGTAAATGAGAAACATAGAAGTCTAAATCTGCTTTCTATTTTAAGAATATTAATGCTTCTTTCATTCCATTTTAAAATTATATTTTTATTAATAAGTGTGTTAAAGCAGCTTCGTTTACATTTCAGTTGAAAGACAAGTATAAGAGATGTTCTTGCAACACCGCTAATTTTATATTTTTCCATGCTGTCATAATCATGCTTTCATTATTTAATCCAAAGCCTGTTCAGTTCATTGCTTTGTGTGGAGCAGAGGGATTTGTAAGAACTTCTAACTCACTTTAAACCCAGTTGTTAAGTGGCAGAGAGATTTATTGCCATCAGCAGCTATACAGAGAGTGACTTGCTTTTGGGAAAAGATGGGGCAGTGCCAGGCTCCCCCAAGGAAAGGTTTGCCTCTTTCCTCAAAAAAGACAGGGGACTAGTCTGGGGATAGACGAAGCTGCCCTGCTTCCACAGAAGGCATTGCACCTCTGCTGAGGAACAAAGACATGGAGTCATCACCTACATGGTGGGCCCACTGTATGAACTCTGCAGGAAATCTGTACTCTTCATCTTGGACAACAATGACATTTGCAGGAATCACTTACTCTAAAGTTGGACTTTAAGGAAAAAAATATCCTTTTCCGGAGGTGTCATTTTCATTATTCAATTTCTTCAGTAATACTCCATGAGCATTTCAGGTGTGTATTCCTTATTTTTGGGCACTCTTTGTGCTTCTTGGCTGTCATAAGTAGATGAAGTAAGGAGAACAGGAAATGGTCTAACCAAAGAGATACCTTTCATCTTTCTTTCAGGAAATATTAAAATATTTTGTCTCAAAAAATTCCCGTTGGAGTAATAATTTTTTTTTTTTGTATTTTTTACATCAGAAAACATCTGAAAATTAATTACAATGGAAATAAAAATATATGTGTATAGATGTCTGGTAGAGCCACCCTGCTAGTGGCTCTCAGTTTATGATCGACAAACAGTTGTCTACAAAACATTTCATTCTCTTGAAAACAAGATGTTTTGAGACAAATACACCTGGAAATTTAGAAAATGAAATTAATTTTATCAAACTTCCCACAAAATTAAAAGTAGAAATGCCTCAGATGTGTAGTGTATTGTTTTTTCATGAGTTGTACATAGTGAGTAAAACTCCACCAAACCCCTTACCAAGCCTGTAGATCCCAATTCAAACAAAGGCACAGCTCAACATAATTCCTGCTTTAAAGAGTATGTGTTCAGGGCACAAGAAAATGCATCTGGCCTTATAAAGACAGAAATAAGGTGCACCAATCAAAATGTTTCTGTACTGCCATTGCACTGTAGAAGGGCAAAGACAGGATGAACACTTTCAGAAATATCAGTATTTCCTGTGGCTACTCTGAGCCTGGATCATCTCTATGCCCATCAATTCATAGATTAGACAGAAAAAGCAGATACAGATGGAAAGATATATTCATCTACACACTTAATAATACATGTGTAATACTAAAGTCAGTTTTACCAAACTTTTTCTGACAGTCTTATATTCTTAAAGTAGACAAAACAGATTTGTCAGATTCCTCTTTTACAGCAGGCCTTAGCAAGTACCTTTGATATAAATTTTACAAACTCTTAGACATTCATTAGACATATAAAAGGAATGGCCTCTGCAGGAGGAGCAAGGCTGAGGAGTGTAGCAAAGGGCAAGGGAGAACTGATTGAGAAACTCTTGGAAAGTTGAAAGTAGTATTTGATTCCTTTATTAGAGAGAAGGTTGGGGGTGATAATACAAGGAGAAAAAATAGCTCCTCTGAGGGAAAATTTAGTGACCCACAGAGACAATTAAGTGTGTGGAGAACTTTCTAGGTGGGGGGAAAGCTGAGTGGTGCTTGGAGTTGGCACTGGGAATGGGGAATACAGGTGGAGGAGGGAAAGGATGTGTGGTAGCTCAGCAGCCAGACTGGGGAAGGCAGTGCTGTAAATCACATGAACTGCCTTGCTCCTACATGGAAACAAAAGAAGAGAAGGTCAGCTGGATTTGCTTGGGGTTTCATATGGTGTATTAACTTGGGTTACCAACTGGATCTGTAAATAAAATGTCTATTAGAGAGAGCAATTAGGGAAAGAATCGTAAAGTCAGCTGTTACCCTGAGGTTTACAACAAGTAGGTTGAGGCTGAAAGGAAGATGAGTCAAGCAAATATACCTGGAGGCAGTCTGAAAGTAGATGTGTCTGTTTGGATTTTTTTTAAATAATCAGAAAATACTGAAAACCCCCTTTCTACTCAGATTCTTTTCTAATTTAGTATATCTCTTGACCCACCAGCTTTGGGAGATTCAGCTTTAGTGTTTATAGTCCTCCTTTTTTCTTTCAAGAATGGATCTACAGGATACAGTGGGGAGCTGAAACAATTCTAAATAACTAAATACATACAACTATAGAGCCATGATCATCTGCGTAACTGCCCCATAGGGAGAAAGTTTATTTCTGGCAGAGTGCCCTGTGTCTGACTGTTCCCCCTGTGGAACACTGATGTGTTCAGGTAGTGATGCCTACATCTAATAAAAACTGCAAATTAACAACTATATTTCTGAAAAATTATAATCCTGGGTCCAAAACCACATCAGAAAAAACCTTCCCAACACACACACAAAGGCATCTCACTAATAAGTGTCCATTGCATTTTACATTAATGCAAATTACTTTGGAGAAGAAACTGCAAAATCAGATATGCTTGAGACATTAGTAAGATTTTGCAAAGATCATAACCTTTGAAAGACTGGAAATGCCATAGGCAGTCCTCATAACCTGGAAGTGCTTAACCCCAAGCCTTTGTGCACCTCAGCTCTGACCATAGGCCTCTCAACGTGAATAAAGTAGCAACAAAGTCCCACCTTTAAGTAATGTCAATTAAAAATATATATGCAGACACTATATGAATCCTGATACGAAAATACTTATAAATTGAAGAATACATCATTTATTTAGGTTAAAAGGTGGAACTTTAAGCTAAAATGGATGAATCACAGAATGATTTCTATTTCAATGTGCTTCTTGAGTTCTCCCAGTCCAATATCTCTGCTCAAGCAGAATCAACCAGATTAGGTGATGCAGAACCACGTCCAGCTGGGTTTTGAGTATCTTCAAGAAGAGCACTCCACAATTTCTATAGAAAATCTGTGCCAGCATTTGACTGCCTTCACAGTGAAAAAGGTATCTTCTCATGTTCACACATAGTTTAATGTGTTTTAGCTGTCCTGTTAGTGGGTTCTTCTGGGAAGAGTTTGCCTCCCTCTTCTCTTTTCCTTTCTCTCCAATATTTATACAAGTGGACATGATTCCTTTGAACCTTCTCTCTCACAGGGTAAAGAGTAATGGTCCTCTGCTTATGGAAAAAATGCCCCAGTCTCTTAAAGTTCTTTCTGGCCCTGTGTGTGGTTTGTTCCAGCAAGTTCTTTCTTACACCAGGCATCCCAGAACTGTAGTGAGCATTTAAGTGCTGGATAGGGAAATGATAGATATCCCTGGCCCAGGAGGTTGCTGGCTTTCTTTACAGAGAGGGAGCATTTCTTTCTCATGGTCAGCTTGTTGTCTGCTAGCACCCAGGTCCTTTCCTGCTGAGCTCTCTCCTGGATGATCAGTTCCATTACTTCTATCTGAAAGGCAACCAAACCGGCTCATGTCTCAGCCACTCCTTCCAGGTTTTTGTCTCAAAATGTGTTGAGGGTGTAGTTGGCTCCATTTTTCCCCAATGTAGGTATTAAAGTGAGTCATTTAGGAAGCTGTTATGATTAGCCTAATATTAATTAGTTCAAACAGAAATTTAGCCACACAGATAAAGAGAGCTGTTGGAGAATCAGTGGCATAAATCTGCTGAGGGTCAATTGTGCCTCACCAATAGAATTACTTAAGTGAGAATGTGACAGGGTGATTTGTGGCTGAGGGGAGAGCAGTTTGTACCATTTTCCTCAGTTTTAGCAAAGCTTTTGATTGTCTTTCTTAGAGTACTCTCAAATCCAAGGAAGAATTTTATTGTTTGCATGTCTGCACTACCAGATGGAGGAAACTGTTGGACTCAGGGGGATTTGGGACTCAGAACATTTTGGTTAATGCCCGTGTCAAGCAGACTACTGCAGAGATCTGTACTGGTTATGATCATGTAACCTGGAGGAGCAAAGGTGTTGTACTCATGTCAAGCTTGAAGTTGATGCTGAATTAGGGGAAGTTTAAAACAAGGCATTCAACAAGGAAAAATGGAAATTCTGCCCCTGAGAGGGATAACCCCTCCAGCAGACTGGAAGGAGTGCTGGCAGAAGGACTTGGGATCTGAGTGGGCAGGAAGCTGAGCAGAAACCAGCAGTGTGCTCTGACAGCTGTGAAGGCCAACTGAACTCTGTGAACAAGCCAGTCAAGTAAGGGACAGGATTTTCTCCACTAGTTTGGCACTCACTGGTCTACACCAAGATACTGGTGACCCCCAAGTTGTGTCCCCCAACACCAGAAATAGATTGATAAAATCAAGCCTGATCAGCTGAGGGACACTTAAGTTATTTGAACAAAACTTTTTCAGCAAACTCCAAAAAGAGGAAATGTATAGGGGAAAAAGCCTGTACTACTATGAATGATCATGTGTACTCTTGAAAGCAGTGATCTGGAAGGACTAAAGGCCATAGGAAGCAAATATAATTATGTGAACTTCTATGACTTAAATTCTGAGGTGATATTTACATGTATAAGCAGGGAAATAAAGAGTCAGGAGAAAAAAAGAAGGCACGTAAACCTCAAGGTGTGAAATATGACATCACTGTCCATAAATATTACGCAGAGGATTTTTTCCCCATAGCTTTAAAAATAGGTGGAAAATTGGAGAAAGCAAATAATCACACTCTAGAGCAAGAGAAGCTGATTTTTGGTGAGAAACATACAGAGCTTTATCAGTTTTCTTCATATCAGTGAAGAGACAGCTTGATTATGGTATGCAAGTGCTTTAGGGGGACAAACTACCTGAAACTAAAGAGCCTTTTAAACTACCTGTGAAGTGCATAACAGGGGTGAATTGCTGCAAGTTAGAGTCAGTCAGATTCAAATGACTAATACAGCACATTTTTAAATGATGCTGATTATCTGGTAAAATAATCTACCAATAGAAGTGAGGGATTCTTTATATTTTAGTGAGGAGTTATTCCTTTCTGGAAAATGTTTTGTTGGGCTTTTGCATATGACTGTAGGTGTGAGACCTAGGACATTTCAAGAAATTATGAACTTTTGGCTGGAAGTTGTAGTGACATAGAAACTAATCCAGAATTCACTTTGTTGCAAATGTAGTACAAAGTGGCAAACCCAAGGTATTGCAATGGACTGGGATCAGTTGTTGACTGGTGTGTGGTGGCTTTTTCAAATGAGGTAACTCAACATTTGTAGCTATGTGAGCTAGTCTTAATTACAAAGAGCCATAACGGCTTCCATTGAGTGGGAAACAGATGAAATATGATGGATAAACAGATGCTATGGTCATCCTTTCTGGTCTTAAAAACGTTGAATTTGAAAAAAGAAAAAAAAATTATTTTACCTGTGCTTTAGGGCATCCAGCTCTATGCTATGCCTAATAACAACAATATGATTTAGTTGATGGTTTTTAAGTTATCTCAGAACCATAGATAAAGTCTGAGCCATAATTGTCTTACTTCAAGCCATCAGTCTTTGTCAAACAAATCTTGGATAATAACATGAAGTCACAGTGGAAGCTTGCTGGGGGTTTTAAGGAGGATGTTTTTGACTGCACATCCTGAAAATCACATTTGCTGTGGCAACATTTTCAAGCCAGGCTCACGTGAAATGTCTGCAAGGAGGAGAAATGTCCAGCACACAGCCCAGGGAGGCTGTCTGCCCTCAGCCATCCCTGACAGCTGCGGATGCTCATCGTGTCGGTGTCGGTGCTGCTGGGCTCCTGGGGGAGTGCTGTCACCTCTCTCTGGCTTCTAGGTCTGGCTGCTAAAACTTTCAGTGAGAAGGTCATGACAGAAACCTTGTTGGGAGAAAAAGTCTCCACAGATTACACATGTTAATCTGAGGACTCTAAGACGATTTGTCAACATTGAACATTATGTGCACTAGTTGAACAATCTGGGGCCTCCTCCAATTCACAGGAACTTCCTTGCAATTTAACAAATAAAAAGGGCTATGATAAAAGAGGTAAGGAGGGGAGGGGGAAAGCAACAGTTGCAGGGAAAAAAAAATCATTTTCCACCCTCGCTAAATCAGTCTAACATGCAATAGGAACCCTCAGGTGCCCTGCCAGCAGCTAATATATTGATGGCTTTATTTTCTCTTAAATACATTAATTTCCTTTCTGCTGTGACTGTTTTGAACAGAGGTAATTTTTGTTCCTTGGAATGCTGATACTTTTCTGTTGCCACCTCCACACCAGTGTTTCACAAAGGCCAACACTATTCACTGCAAATTGCCCTCACACCAGCACCGAAAGGGCAGGGCAGGGCCTGGTGCTCTCACAGCTCTGGAGACATGGCCACACTGAAGACCACTGCTTGATTTACATCTTGTGCACAAAAATAAAATTCATTCTGCATGAGGGAGTCAGCCCCTCCCACCTGATAGTGCCTGAGAGGCTTGAAACTAATGTGTTTCTAACCTTCAGTTTTTCACTTTACACACTTGGTGGATGGATACTTTCACATTTTATGAAGTCTTTTGTGTCTGTGGCATTTAAATTTCTTTTTTATGTGCTGAAATATACCCACAAAAAATATATTTAATATGAACACATGAACAGGTACATTGATCCTCATTATACATAGAACTAGATATATATTCCCTTGTACCAGCAAAATTTCACTTACATATTACCAAAAAGAAGACCTTAGTCAGAAATGTATCATAGTTACTCTTTCTACCCTTATACTCAAAAGATATTTCAGAAATACTGGGAATCAAACATGTAATTTTTATATATATATATATATATCACTATATTTCAAACAGCAGGGACATTATTTTCCCATTTGATTTCTGTTTTCCAGACCATTATTACTAATGTAAATTTATAACATTTAGAGTTGTATCTTTTACTACCAGCAGAGTGACTTTATCACTTTGGCTAAATAAAAGGAACCTGCAAGGTAAGTCACCTTTGCAATTTTGAGAAATTTGGACTCACATTTTTACCTTTCGGGTATCTTAATAACTGCTGATTTTTTGATAGTGATTATTCAAAAAGGTTATGTGGATAGCACTTTTTAAAACAATCTTGTGTGTAATAACCAGAATGTGCACGATTTTAATCAACTTCAGGCTGTCTAAGGGAGGTGGAACTGTCTGTCCCTTCAGCTCTCTGAATCAGCAGGAGAAAGGGGGAAAAGTGCTAGAAGAATTTTACCATTCAGCCGTTAGCTTCCCTTTAGTCTCTGCTAATGCAGTTGAACCCTTGCCTACAGTAAATGCAGGAAGACCACTGAGAAGGTAATGGAGTTTATGTCTGCTCAAGGTCACTGCTCAGCACTGTGCTAGCTGACATGACCCCAGGTCTTCCAGAGATATCTACAGGGGCTATAGAAGGCAAGATGATAATGAGATGGATTTATTCACTGGGGGAGGACTTATTGCTGAAAATCAATGTTATGAATACAGTAGCATGCATTTTAATTTAATCACAAAAAGATTTAAACAAATTGAACTGCTTTGGGCACATAGGGAGTGTAAACCCTCTGATGTTTAGCAGTAGCTGGAGGGGTTTAGAGGAAGAGAGTAAGTCAGAGTCCTGCATCTGCAGAGAATGCATTGCATGTTTCATACGTATGTAGCCATCTCCCTGGGCAGCTACTCAGAGCTGCAGCTCTCTCTGCAGAACCACAACAGAAAGAAGAAAAAATCAATTCATCAATCAAATAAACAACAAAACAAAACAAAACAAAACCTTAAAAAAACCCCAAAAAACCCCATCCTCCCAAACAAACAATACCCCCTCTAAAATAAAGCCAAAAATAGAAAAAAAAATTTAAAAGACCCTAAACCAGCATCATTCACTTTAACAAAAGAGACATGTGATACAGATATAACAACTGCTAAGAAAACAGAATACATTTATTTGCAAACATGCTAAGGAAATTTTATATTTATCTTCCTTCTTGTTTTATTTCTAGAGCATATCACAGCATGAAGCAGCTCCACCCTGAAAATGGCACAAAGAGCCTTAGCAGTGGCATCTTAACAAGCCTAAATGGTTTAGAGTCTGTAGTGATGTTGTTATTTGACTGGATGCAATTAGTATGAGAGATACATGCCTGAATGCACTGAGTTGTGCACTCTAATGGTCTGACCCATTAAGGGACTTCACTGTGAACTGTATCCTGTTATACTGCAAGCAAGTAGGGCAGTTGATGGCTTCAGTTTTATCACTGAAAAGGCAAGAGGTGATAGTCAGGTGATGCTGGCTTTCCCTTTCCCACAGTGACTTGATTTTTCTGATTGTCCATGTATAAATTGTGAACAGGGAGCTGGCAAATAACATGAGTGCAGTCAGAATCAGAAGTGGGGAAAAAGATCAATAGAGAGACTTTATAGAAAACTGTAAGATATTGCATCAGATTATAAGAATAGGAAGCCAGCTTGCTCCTACCAGTAGGAATCTTAGCCCTAGATATCATCCTAGCCAGTGACATTAAATTTGTTTTGTTTTGCTTTTTGGTGGTGTTTGTTTTTTTGTTTTTTTTTGTTTTTTTTTTTTTTTTTTTTTTTTTTGGTGGTGGTGGTGGTGGTGGTTTTGGTTTTGTGGGTTTTTTTTAATTTTGAAACAAAAGTTAAAATGTTAAAGCATATTAGGGAGCTTAAGTCCTTTGCATTCCACTTCAAGTTCCAGAAAACCAGACCTATTTAAAAATATTAATCTTATGAAATTTCCCAACCCATTTTGCTGGGTTTCAGCATTGGCTTCAATTGATGTGTGTTCTTAGCACTGAAATAAAAGTTGGCTGCTTACGGAGAGCAGTACTTCTCATTGTCTGTATCAAGTTATTGCCAAATATGATGATGATTTGGGTAACAGTATGTTTTCATTATTCACAGTGTCTAGGCAAGACAAGATTCTGTCCCATGAATATAATTTCTGTTCTCTGTCTTAAAACATTGTATAAACAATGAATAAACTTTAGGCCAAACACATGAATACACTAAAATTTTATTGATATCACTCCTACACAAAGAGTAGTATTTGCTAGATAGTTATTGATCTTCTGTGGTCTCAAAGTAAAAACACACAAAAAGGATGCTCATCATTCAACTGCTTTTAAGCAAACTGCAAGTAGTTACAAGTGGGGTTGTAAAGATTCTTCTCCAGTCTGTACCACAGAGACTCTGCTGAACAACCGAAATTACATGTAGCTTATATTGTTTTGAGTGTGAATAGAATTCACTGACTCAGTTATCCCTGGAGCTGGCAAACGTGCTCCGTGTGTGTGCACAAAGAGCACTGACCACATCTTCCCCGAAATACCTGACTGAAACACTCAGAATGCCTGTATGGACATGTAGAAACACTCAGTACCATGTTTGTGTTCATTCACTAGCTCAAGTACAAAGCTTGAGGCTGGTTCCTTAAAGAAAAGGAATTGGCAAGCTGGAGTGTGAGGAGAGGGTGGGAAAAGGCAGGAGGGAAGTAGATCCTTGTACCTGAGCTGATTTTATGATAATCTTAATAATGAAGCAACACGGTTTGAAAGACTTAGTTCTGCAAGATCCAGAATTAAACGTCAACAAAGAAATTAATTTCCTAGTGGAAAGTCACTCAGCACAAACAGAAGTTTCTGGAAGAAAGCTTTGATGAAGGTGACATACCAGAATGCTTCAAGAAGACAACTCACAATAGAAAGCAGACAGATTGAGTTTCAGGTTGAATTTTACATAGGAAAAAGAGATATTGAGCAGGGAAATCTAAAATAATTTTCACGACCCCAGTAAAAAAAAAAAAAAAAAAAAAAAAAAAAAAAGGTGTTCTAAGGAATTAGGGCAATTTACAAGAATTTGCTGAAGCTAACACAGCACAGACAGGGAGGCCATGGGGCATGGGCAGTAGCAAGGTGAGATGACATCTCTAGGCGACTGGACAAGATTACAAGCAAAGGAAATCAGACAGACAGCCTGAAAAGCAATAGGGCTTTGTGTATTGATTTTTAGCTGGAGACAAATCAGTGTGTTACTGCTGAGAGTTATTGGTACTAGAGTGAAAGACATTATGGTGCGGAAAAAACGTGATACTAAGTAGAAGACAATTAAATGTATGTTAAAAACTCTGTTAGAGATAAGACAGAAGGGTGGAATGGATGTGAAATATTCATTTGGAGCTTAAAAACTCTTTTGTCACCTTCCTGTTGAAAGACTGCACTTCTAGGAAGAATAGGGAATGAAGACTCAACAGAGATTGGGAAATACCCTCTGGCCATGCAAAGGTCCTCAGGTGACTGATGCTGGATCATTCTGTTTTCGAATGTGGGTTGTATTTACACCGTTCATTTACGTTGTGTTAATAGATTTTGGCTTGGAAAATATGATAACAGGGACTGTTCCATTAATGACCTCTGGAGATGATAGAGGGAGCAGCAGGAAAATACCCATTACAGACCAGTGAAATGAGCCAAAATGGAAGGTCTAGATATAAAAAAGAATAAGAGAATAAATACTGAAAACCTAGTAATTAAAAAAAAACCTGTAAAATTCAATATACCGTGGGAGATAAGTAACATTGGGAAAGCATGCCAAAATCTGAAGGGGGTGTTTGAGAAACAAATGAGAAACTGATTTGACTGATCTCTGAACCTGATGAGCTTTAAAATAGCAACAATTTCCCTTTCATTTGTAGAATTCTTTGGTACTGATCAAATAATATCTGTAGGGGATTGCCCAAAAGAGAATGATATAATTTAGGAATTTGCTTTGGTAAGACTATAGGTATTGCTTCGAGAATTTCTGTGAGAGAACTGGTGGGGAATTAGTTTTAATAAGATATTCTAATTACCACAAACATAAAGTGAGAATCTAGTCTGAGGGCTAAGCATACCTGTACATCCTGCAGACCTTAATGTTTTCTATTATTTGTGAGAAAAAAATACTTTGCTTTTGTTAAATTATTACAATTAAAAATACTGTTTTATTAAATTAATAAATAATTACTTAAATAGTTTCTCAATAGGCAACCTTTGGTTTGTAACTTCTTTGGATCCTGAAAGTCTTCCTTGGATATTGAGAGACTCCTAAGGGAGCATCAGGATTTCATCAACTGTGTTATTAATATTTGATTTTTCTCTATAAATTTGGTAATGCTGCCTTGGGTGATTTATACAAATATGCAAGTCCTCAAAAGTGCACTTATAGAGTGATAAACCTGAGTAAGTGGCTATATTTGAATTAGAAGATATTTTCTCCATTAAAACCAGGAGTACATTAAACAATTTACTACTAGCCTGCCTGTACTTTTCTTGTATTGGCCCCAGTATAAGCGATAACAAATAGTAAAAAGTAAATGCATTTCAGTGGAGTTCCCATCATAACCAAAAGAATCACCTTGTTTTTGACTCTAGTTCTTGACATTTATTCCTAATTAAAAAAAAAAAAAAAAAAGATGCAAAAATTGGTATATTTTGAAATAGCTTTGTGATGAAAATTTGGTCCATTTCTGCTGATGTAGAAAGCAATTATTTGTTACTTTTTTATGTATTGCCTGTAAGTTCTTTTCAGTTAATTTTTATCTCTCTTGTGCAGCTTATGTGTTATCAAGGAAAAATGATAGTTTGTGATTTTACGAGTTGGAAATGGGATGGAGATCACCATGTAACAGGGTGTCTTGTTATTCCAAGAAGCTGATAAGATACTAATAACACATGAAAGTTCCCCTCTGCTTATGTTCCTGTGTACCTCATGCCTACTTCTATAGAATAGCTGTATTTGTGTTGTGCCAGTGGACCTACCTTACTGGGAGAGATATTTTCACCAAAATAATCATTCAGTGAAATTTTATTTTCTGCAGCAGTTTTGAAAAGCCTTGGAGCAATTACAATGCTAGTATGTGCTGTCACCATACAGTAAATAAAAACAGTTTTAAACTTGATAAAATATATCCTAGACACCCTTTCTAAGGCAAAACAATGTTGTTATGACAAGAAAAATTATGTAAGAGATTACCTTCTAAACAGCCACTATGTTGACCTATTCATTTGCCCTTTAGAAAGGAAATGAAGTTTTATATGGTCACAGCTTGAGTTGCTTTCTCTAAGTCAAAGTCAGAGCCTCTTTAAGTGGGGTAAGATTCAACAGATAACATCAGTAGATACCATCTAGGACCATACCAGTTGAAGTAAAAGGTATCAAAATCATGCAATATGAGAGACAGTGGTTGCCTTCTATCATGCACATCAATCTCATGTATGTTTTGACTGCTTGTTGAGTTTATAGCCAACTAATTTGTTAATCATCTTTAGGTTATGAATACAGACTGCTGTGCCCACCACTACCTTCTTCTGTTTGGCACTACTTTGCTAAGCGTAAGAGAGAAAGTAATAGCTGTTAATTTTTTAGAGATGTTTTAATACCCCTGTTTAGATATGAAAATCATAATGATGCTAAATGCTCTAAAAATTTCTTGTGGAAGGAATTTATTCTGTGTGTGCTAAAGCAACATATGGTGGTTTGAAATATTGTGAATTCTGTTTCAAAACTACATTGTTACTTTGAAATGATATAGAATGAAGACATAGTCCAGAAGGACTCATGACAGTCAAGTTCAAATGCAGCCAAAGGATGAAAATGGAGGCCTCTCTGAAAGTTTTTTATCTGCATCCCAGCTTTTGCAATCAATGGAGTAACTTTTTACTCACTTGGCCAAGATAGATTTTTTTTTTAATATGGAACAATAGACAATGAGGAAACAGTAATATGAGTGTCCAGGAAGCAGAAGCAGAAAAAAAAGAATAAATGGTGTGAAAAATAAGAGTTACTTCACAGTGTATGTGCAGATGTATTGCAGCTATGAATTAACTCCCACCAGTGCAGTTTCTGTCAATCAGGAGAGAGGTCAGCAGTCTGTTCAGCAGCCTGTCCACAGCCAGATTTGTAAATGGGCATCAAACACAGAGAGAAACTCTTCCCTAACATTTTTGTCAATCTAGACCTTTAAGTCAGCTTCATAAAAAAACTGAATCTAATCTATCATTTACACCCCACTTACACCTGTTCTCCTCACAGTCATTTGAAATTATACAGAAACACCCTGCAGAAAGTTTGATTCAAAACCTCAATAATCTGATCACAGCTTCTTATAATTAATGAGAGAGTTACAGGAGTTGATATCATTTACCTACTGTGTCCTAGTGAAATACAACATAATGGTGTCTGTATCTGCTGAAAATATTTACTGAATTTAAAGAACATCTCAGATGTTTTCTTATTAACTCCTCATGTAGTTTAGCACTCCCACTACGAAATTTACTAAAAGGTCATGTCTCAAACAAGCCTCTTCATCTTCCAGTGTTTTTGAGTTTCGGATGCAATATGCTGTGGACCAAAACTGGATGTTACAGCAATTGTTGCTCCATTCCATTGATGTGTACCATAATCTTCCAAGTCATCTCTGCCTTGACATCATTTATTGGAAAAAGGCATCTTTCTGATTTTTAATGTAAAGAATTTTCCAGAGCTCATCTGCAGAACCCTGAAAATCAGGATGAGTAACAACTGACTAAGAAAATATACTAGTTTCTCTTTTGGGGTTAATGTGATCTGAATTATTTAGTGTTTACTGAAAATTTAAAGTAGATACTTGGGCAATTTCTATGTATCAAACAAGATGCAAAAGCTCCTCACTCTACAATTAGCAGTTTGTACGTATAAAACCATTATTGCTTGCTTTGCATGGTACCCAAGCATTCGGTTTTCCTTTGTTTCAGCATGGAATACTGAAGAGCTGGTGTTCTATTATCTCCCTCGCTAAATTCAAATAAATTTGTAATGCTTACGAAATTTTTATTTGCCCTCTGCTTTTTGCTTCCTGGAAACCTGAAGGGAAAATGATTTTCTGTTTCATGGAATCACGGAAACTTAGAATAATTAAGGTTTGAAAAGACCTCTAAGAACATCATGTTCAATCATTAAGCTAGCATCACTTTGTTCACAACTAAAACATGTGCCCAGGTTCCACAACTACATGACTTTTGAACTCTTCTAGGAATGGTGATTCAACTGCTTCCCATGCAACTTGTTCCAATGTTTTGCAATTCTTTCACTGAAGAATTTTTTTTACTAATATCTAACCTAAACCTTATCTGGCACAACTTGGGGCCGTTTCCACTTCTCATATAAATTTTTACTTGGGAGAAGATGCTAACCCCCATCAGGCTACACCCTCCTTTTAGGTAATTTGATGAGAATGATAAAATCCCCCTGAGCCTCCTTTTCCCCAGGCTAAACATCCCCAACTCCTTGAGCCTCCTCACCAGCTACATTGCCCTTCTCTGATCATTCTCCAGCACCTAAGTGTCTTTCTTGTCATGAGGGACACGAACTGGACACAGGACCCAAGGAATAGCCTCACAAGTACCCAGTACAGGTCACTACCCTGGTCCTCCTGGGCACACTATTGGTGACACAGGGTAAAATTCCATTGGCTTTCCTGGCCACCTGGGCACATGCTGGCTCATGTTAAAGCTGCTGTTGACCAGCAGCTCTAGTTTCTTTTCCATCAGTGTCTTTTAAATCCCTCTTTCCCAAGGCTTTAGGGGTCTGGGGTTGTTGTGACATGAACTTCTGGCCCAGCATTTCACCTTTTTCAACCTCATCCAACTGATTTTGGTCCACAAATCCCGCCTGTCCAGATCCCTTTGCAGAGCCTTCTGGCCCTCCAACAGATCAACATTCTTGCCCAACTCTGAAAATGAGAGGACACTTAATCCTCTCACTCAAATCATTGTTAAAGGTATTGAACACTTGACACTCAGGATGTTCCCAACCCTGAATCCTGGGAAGCACCACTTGTGACTGGACACAGGTTAGATTTCACTCTGTTCATCACACACTCTGGGCACAGCCATTCAGCATGTCTTTAACTCGGCCAGCAATGCACCCATCCAAACCATGAGCAGCCAAGTTCTGAGGGAAAATGTGAGTACAAGAGTGTCAAAATCTTTGATTAAGGTAGATAGACACATCTACAGTCTTTCCCTCCTCCAACAAGAAGGTTAGCTTGTCACAGGAGGTGACCAGATTGGTCAAGCAGGACCTGCCTTTCATAAAACCATGTCATCTGAGCCTGATCCCGTGGTTGTGCTGCATGTGCACTCAACATGATCTGCTCCATTGCCTTCCCTGGCACTGAGGTCAGACTGGAAAGCATGTATTTTCTGGATCTTCCTTCCTGTCCTTCTTGTTGGTGTACATAATATTCACAACCTTCCAGTTACTTGGGTTCTCCTCAGCAAGATTTTCTGCCAATTTTCTCAAGACTGATAACTGGGTATTTATCACATTCATCATATTCTGTTCCATCTTTAACCAGAACAATAAAGACATATGTTCATGTAATAAAAATTAATCAAAGGAGGATTTCCAAGGAGGCTTAACATTTCTGTAACCACAGAGGATGTGGAGAAAACTGTATCAGATTTTCAAGTAAAGATACTTCATGGACAATTGTTATTACAACTTGCTTCATCCTAAGGTGGGGTTATGATAAACCCATGTCTAAGACTAAGGTATATATTTAGCTCTGGTACTTGACTTAGCAATTAGTACAATTGACATCTGCAGTATCATGGTTTTGATTTTTTAAAACACATATTTATGAGTGACTTATTTGAACAATTTAGTAGAAATTCTAAGTAGATAAAATATAAATGCAAACAATTACTCCTTCATAATTACTTGTTCTATTCTATAAAATGGTTTCATTAATAAGCTTATTTTTCATATTTACCTCAAGATATGCATGGATGTTATGCATGCCAGTAATGTGGTTTCACATTAGAGAAGAAGTAAATTTAAGAAGTAAATTTAAGAGCAAAGCAAAAATAATTTGTAAATCTTGACTGACCTGTTAAGGTTCAAAGCCTTTTTTTCTCTTCAAGGCCCTCTGAGAGCTTTCAGCAAACAGTAAAAAAGGGTGCAAATCTTGCTTTATAGAGCCAAGCCTGTCATCACCATATGGACATTTTCATGAAAACCACACATGATCAGCGTGTGAAAAAACAGATAGAGGACAATAAATTCCTCAGTGTTTCAGTTACAGAGTTTCTATTGTCCTGTCATACTTGTGAGAAGCATGTGGGTGCTTAGGACAACAAGCAGACCCTCTAGCAGGCCCACAATGTTCTCTTTCACTCTGGCTTTGCAGAGAATTGTACCACATATCAAAAGGAAACATGGTGAAGAGAGAAAGGTGCAGTGGGTGTTCCCCTTAATCTATGTTTTCTGTGGCTGCATCTGCAAAAACAACAAAGGATTATTAATATTCACTCACTTGACTAAATTCTTTCTAATTCCACCACAGAAATACTTGCAATCTGCTTAGCTTCTATACATGTAAAATCTTAGTTACTCAAGTCATCATCTGCTCAATATACAAACATGATAAGAAATATCTTTTTCTTTAAAATATTTGCATACCTGAAAAATTTCCAGCTTGCAAGAAAACAAATGAAAATATACTTTAATGTTTTTAGACAAGAGAAGGTACAGCTGACTTGTTCTGATTCTGCCTTCTCAAAACATCTTATTCATCTCCAATACAGTGGATAACTTGTGTCCCACAAAAAACCCCAATATATGGATCTGTGAAGTCATACTATTTTCTCTTTCCCTTGGTACTAGTGGCCCATTTGGATTGGTGTATTAATTTTTAACCAGATCCAAACCAATTTCCAGCCCCTGAGGAGACTATCCTTCTTCTTCTCTTTCAATGTAAGTCACATTATTTGGCCATTCAATAATAGAAGTAGAGGAGCTATCACCCAAAGAGCATAACACATTTGATGTGGATGATTACTCCAGGAAGTCCAGATTAGAAACCCATTTTCTCTTGATATGTGCACAAAATCAGAGTAGTTTTCCTGCAATAAAAGCTTTGAAGGTCACTCACTTTTCAGAGCATTTAATTTCTGAATGAACCAAACTAGGTTCTCCACTATTACTTGACATTTGTATTTTATTAACAATAAATAGGCCCACTGATAAAGAAGGATAATTTTTTAGAGTTCTCTCTAATTTATATATCAAACAACAACCAGGTTCAGGCATTGGCTGTTTTGAAATAAGGACACATCATCTCTTAGTGAAGAAATCTTGCAGTTAAGGGTTAGTGTTGACAGTCTTATCAATCCTATTTGCCTAGGAATTATGACAACTTTTCAGTTTCATCTGGGTTGAAAGACAGTTTGTGATGATTTGCAAGCCAGTTATGAATTCAGATTTGAAACTTTAAGGGTAATAACTGTTGCAATGGCCAAGTGATAAAGCCTCAAGCAGACTTTGAGGAGCTTTGGTCTGGAAAATGCTGGTCCCAGACCAAACAGGATAGCATCAGACATCAGTACCACTTTCACTGTGCTACAGACCTTAATCTAGTGGAAGAAAAGGCTGCATCCCTCAGGGTACCCCTAGCAAAGTTCCTGCAAAGACTGCAAATCTCTGCATGGCAGAGGAGATTTTGTAGGAATCTTTGTAACCATGCAGGAGAGAGCAGGTAAGGGAAAGGGTCTCACGTCGAGAGAGGAACAAAGTCTCTGCTGGGGTTGCATTATATTGACCTCAGTCATGGGGCAAATTACTCATCAGCCAAACAGAGTCATGATGGCCACAAGGCTATTGAAACAAAAGAAGCAGAAGGCAGAAAAGTAAGGGGAAGAGGAATTGTAACAGCTTTCTTAAAACATTCACATTCAACTTCACATTCCTGAAATACATACATATGTCTATGTGTATGTTTTTCATAAATATGTTCTAAATGTATGGAACTTAGTAATTACCGATCTCATTGAGATGATATATACTTTGTGACTTTTCTCAGTGTTAATTTCATAGTATGTTAAATACCTTGATTGTACCTTGGCAATGTTGCTGTGCAGAAACCTGTTGACATTACGGACAAGCATGACCTTACTTATAATATGTATTTGAAAATCTCACTGAGAGGTACATTTTTGCAACCAATTAAGTTGGTATGATCTTCTGGGAAAAGCAGTGAGCAAAGTCCTCATTACTCAAAAATAAAGAAACAGGGAATTCCTTTTCACAGACAGATCAATAATATTTGGTATTTTAAATACAGAATTTAGTTCCACTTTAATAGTCTCAGAGGAATAAACATTACTTTCCATCTGCAAAAGTTCCAAGGAAGAATATTAATATTTCAATGAGTCAGATTTTATTTTCTGAGTTGTTACAACAGTTTATCATAAGATATAAGGCCCTTGATCTGGATAGTAGTTTTAGATTATGAAGATAGTGGATTTTATTCCAAGTTATTCCCCTAACTTTTACATGATCAAATATCCTGAATTACACTATCTGTTTTATAAACCCCAGTCATCTGTGGGAGTGTATTTGGTTTCAGGGTCTTTTTGATTGAAATAGTTTCTGATGAAACATTAATAAGCTTTAACCTTGCTTAGTCAATCAACTTTTGGGAGGCCTGTTTTAGGATTTTGTCTTGGTTTGAAAGACAGATATCTGCTAGGAAGGGGCAGGACCTCCCTAGAGATGGAGAATTCAAATCCCCTCCCTCCAAATTATTCCAATTAAAAAAATTAAAGGAGCTTTCAGACAGAGGTATGGCAGTAGGAATAACAGTTCTTTACTAGTATATATGACAAAAACGACAAACAAACAACAACTATAGCATCAATAATAAACAGAACCAAGAACCTTGAGGGCTTTCTTTTACAAAAGCCCAGAGTAGTTTGATCTCGGCGCCCCTGCAGGGCTCCGAGAGGCCGAACTGGAAGGAAGGAAAGTCCCGGGCTGGTGGATGAGATGAGGAGCTCTGCGCTGGCAGCTGGAGCAGCAGGGGTGTCCCGGCAGGGCTGGGCAGGGCAGGGCTACAGAGTAGCAGGGGAACCTCAAAGCTCCGAAGAAGCAGCGGCGGTGGGGGGAGAGGCTGGAGAAAATGAGCTCAGGATTCCCGGGTACACAGCAGATGACGATAGATTTCCCAGGACGAGGCAGAGGCAGAGGGCAGCCTGACTGTTCTCCTCGGTGCTGAGAGCAAGAGTGCCTCTCCCTCCCCCAGATCTGTCTTTTTGCCTTTCCCAAAGCTCATCATCTCTCCCCTCTGAGGGACACTCCCAGGGACTCAGAAACAATAGGTGTAGCCTCGTGCTGCCATATCCCTCAAGTACTCTTTTTGTTCTGACTAAGTAGTCATCAAGGCTTTTTGGAAACTTATGGGAAAAAATTCTGTGAGAAGAAAAAAAAACCAACCAAATCTAACCCCCAACATCATCCACCTCGAATTTTTTCCCATACCAACCTATTACATTGAATTTAAACCTTTAAAATATATATATATATATATATATATACACACATGCATGACCTAAATTATATACATCTATACATACAGATATGGGTACAGACACATGATGTGGGTAGTTCATCCTAAAACAAGGTCTCCTTGAGGTATGCATCGGGTCTCTCCATCCCTTTGCATCACCCACCAGGTGCATCCTGGTCCCTGAGCGAAGACAACCCCACGGATGGGATTGTCTTTGCTGGAGGCAGAATTAATCCAAACAGTTTTTCCCAGCATACCTCTCATGTGTACTACTGGAACTTTATCTCTATCTGTTGTTCTCAGGGGCTCAGATTGGGCAGGGCCTGCTCGGTTGGTGGAACCTCGAGTGTTCACTAACCATGTGGCCTTTGCTAAATTAATCTACCAGTTCTTGAAAGTCCCCCCACCCAATGCCTTCAAGGTGGTTTTAAGCAGGCCATTGCACCGTTCAACTTTCCCGGCTGCTGGTGCGTGATAAGGAATATGGTACACCCACTCAACGCCATGTTCTTTAGCCCAGGCTGCTACAAGGCTGTTCTTGAAATGGGTCCCATTGTCTGACTTGATTCTCTCAGGGGTGCCATGTCTCCACAGGACTTGCTTTTCCAGGCCCAGGATGGTGTTTCAGGCAGTAGCGTGAGGCACAGGGTAGGTTTCCAGCCATCCAGTGGTGGCTTCCACCATGGTCAGCACGTAGCGCTTGCCTTGGCGGGTTTGGGGAAGGGTGATGTAGTCAATCTGCCAGGCTTCCCCATACCTGCATTTGGACCACCGCCCGCCATACCAGAGGGGCTTCACTCGCTTGGCCTGCTTGATTGCAGCACATGTCTCACAGTCATGGATAACCTGAGAAATGCTGTCCATGGTTAGATCCACCCCTCGGTCTCGTGCCCACTTATAGGTGGCATCTCTGCCCTGATGACCTGAGGCGTCGTGGGCCCATTGAGCTAGGAACAACTCTCCCTTGTGCTGCCAATCTAGGTCTATCTTTGACACTTCTATCTTGGCGGCTTGATCTACTTGCTCGTTGTTTCGGTGCTCCTCATTAGCCCGACTCTTGGGGACATGGGCATC
The DNA here is from genome assembly GCF_021018805.1 of Prinia subflava. Classification (NCBI taxonomy): domain Eukaryota; kingdom Metazoa; phylum Chordata; class Aves; order Passeriformes; family Cisticolidae; genus Prinia; species Prinia subflava. The sequence continues at coordinate 70,459,600 of NC_086283.1, read as the reverse complement.
TACGTGGCAGACTTTTACAGGCATCTTGACTACCCGAGCAGCAATGTCTTTCCACTCATCAGCAGCCCAGATTGGTTTCCCCCCACGCTGCCAGTTGGCCTTTTTCTACCTTTCTAGCCAACCCCACAGAGAATTGGCCACCATCCATGAATCAGTGTAGAAGTAGAGCTTTGGCTACTTCTCTCTTTCAGCAATGACTAGGGCAAATTGAACAGCCTTAAGTTCTGCAAGTTGACTCGATCCACCTTCTCTTTCAGTGGCTTGTGCAACCTAACGTGTGGGGCTCCATACAGCTGCTTTCCACTTGCGGTTCATCCCTACGATGCGACAGGAACCATCAATGAAAAGAGCGTAGCCTGTGTCTTCTGCTGGCAGCTGATTATACGGCAGAGCTTCTTCGGCACGTGTCACTTGCTCTTGTTCCTCTCCATCTGTGAGATCAAAGTTTTCACTTTCTGGCCAGTTTGTGATTATCTCCAAAATCCCAGGGCGATTTGGGTTTCCGATACGGGCGCGCTGAGTGATGAGGGCAGTCCATTTGCTCCATGTGGCATCGGTGGCATGGTGGGTAGAGGGAACCTTTCCTTTGAACATCCACCCCAACACTGGTAGTCGGGGTGCCAGGAGGAGTTGGGCTTCTGTGCCAATCACTTCTGAGGCAGCCTGGACTCCTTCATAGGTAGCTAAGATTTCTCTCCCTGTTGGGGTGTAGTTGGCTTCAGAGCCTCTGTAGCTCCGACTCCAGAATCCCAGTGGTCGACCCCGAGTCTCATCAGGCACCTTCTGCCAAAGGCTCCAGGACAGGCCATGGTTCCCGGCTGCAGAGTAGAGCACGTTCTTCACTTCTGGTCCTGTCCTGACTGGGCCAAGGGCCACTGCATGAGCGATCTCCTGCTTGATCTGGGCAAAGGCTTGTTGCTGTTCAGGGCCCCAGTGGAAATCATTCTTCTTGTGGGTAACCCGGTAGAGAGGGCTCACAATCTGGCTGTACTCAGGAATGTGCATTCTCCAAAAGCCTATGGCGCCTAGGAAAGCTTGCGTTTCCTTCTTGCTGGTCGGTGGAGACATCGCAGTGATCTTATTGATGACCTCAATGGGAATCTGACGCTGCCCGTCTTCCCACTTTACTCCCAGGAACTGGATCTCCTTGGCAGGTCCCTTGACTTTGCTCTTTTTGATGGCAAAACCAGCTTCCAGGAGAATCTGGATGATCTTCTCTCCTTTCTCGCATACTTCCCTTGCTGTGTTCCCCCACACAATGATGTCATCAATGTACTGTAGGTGTTCTGGAGCTTCACCCTTTTCCAGTGCAGCCTGGATCAGTCTATGGCAGATGGTGGGACTGTGCTTCCACCCCTGGGGCAGTCGGTTCCAGGTGTACTGCACGCCCCTCCAGGTGAAAGCAAACTGAGGCCTGCATTCTGCAGCCAGAGGAATGGAGAAAAACGCATTAGCAATGTCGATTGTGGCGTACCACTTCGCTGCTTTGGACTCCAGCTCGTACTGGAGTTCCAGCATGTCTGGCACAGCGGTGCTCAGCGGTGGAGTCACTTCATTCAAGCCACGATAGTCCACAGTCAGTCTCCATTCTCCGTCAGACTTGCGCACAGGCCAAATGGGGCTGTTGAAGGGTGAGTGGGTTTTGCTGACCACCCCTTGGCTCTCCAGCTCTCGGATCATCTTGTGGATGGGGATCACATCATCTCGATTCGTCCGATACTGCCGGCGATGCACCGTCGAGGTGGCAACAGGTACTCATTGCTCTTCTACCTTCAGGAGTCCTACTGCAGATGGGTTCTCTGACAGTCCAGGCAAGGTGTTCAATTTCTTAATGCCCTCTGCCTCCACAGCAGCTATTCCAAAAGCCCATCTGAACCCCTTAGGGTCTTTGTAATAGCCATTCCTGAGATAGTCTATGCCTAGAATACTCGGAGCCTCTGGGCCAGTCACAACTGGATGTTTCTGCCACTCTTTCTCGGTCAGGCTCACCCTGGCTTCTAAGTGAGTCAATTCTTGTGATCACCCCGTCACATCGGCAATGGAAATAGGTTCTGCTCCCTCATGTTCTGACGGCATTAGGGTACACTGAGAACCGGTGTCAACCAAAGCTTTATATTTCTGTGGCTCTGATGTGCCAGGCCCATAGAACCCACACAGTCCAAAAGACTCGGTTTTCCCGTGCCTCTTCCTGGCTAGAGGCAGGGCCCCTCTAGCACCGGTTACTATTCCCTTCCTGTGCATACATAGTAGAGGTTCCTTCAAGGGGGTCTGACAGAGCATCCTCATTTCTGTAATACCTGACAGCCTGGTCATGGGAGGCTGAGGCTACCTTCATTCTAGTGGAACCCCCTCGGTGAGTGTTTGTCTCTTTGAGCTCACGCACCCGTGCTGCTAGGGCAGAAGTGGGTTTCCCATCCCACATTCCCATGTCTTCCCCATGGTCACGCAGGAAGGACCACAGGTCAGCTCGTGGGATGTACCCTCTCTCTCTAGCTGAGGGACGTTGGGTTCTGACTCTGGGGCATGTGACTCGCACCGGTGCCACATGGGAACTGTTCCTCCTCATCTCCTCCCTCACCTCCCTTATCTCCTCTTGGAGTTCTTTAACCACGGCAGAGACCTGAGTCCGCATTGGGCCACTGATCATACTGTCAAAATTTCTAAGCTTGCTGGCTACAGAACCTACAGTCACTCGGCTGGTATCAGCATTAATCATTGACATGAATGTTTTGTATTCAGATGGCCCTTTAGTTGCTAGATTCCACAACATTTGCCCTGTGTACCTGACGTTGTCGGGGTCATTGTTATGCTGTCCATCCCTCCCAAATCTACCTCCAGTATTGCCACTTCCCTCAGCTGTTGGATCCCTTCTTCAACAGTCTTCCAGCGCATGCTAAGGTGGTGCTCCTGCATTCTGTCTCTGTGGACAAACCTCTCCCTTACACTCATTAAAAGCCGGTCCCAAAGGTGAAGGGGTCGTTGCTCCCTTACAAATACCTGATTCACACCTGAGTCTTGGGTCAAGGGTCCTATATTCCTTGCCTCACCACCATCCAGTTGCACACCTCTACCCATAAGGTCCCAGACCCGAAGTAACCAGGCTGTATAAGGCTCACGTCCCCGTCATGCAACATCTTTTTGCAGAGTACGGAGATTTTCATATGACAGGGACTCGGTGATGATCTCAACTTCTGGCTCCCCTGTGGGTTTGTGAGGGCCTTCCTTTTTTATCCTTATCACTTGGGTGCTCTGATTTCACCTTATATTTCTTTCTTTCCACAGGGGCAACTGCTGCTGGCTGTGACTGCCCCTGTGGTTCAGCTGGAACCTGGACAGTTGTAACGTCTGTGGGTTCCACTGCTGCACCTTCAGACTCTTCCTCTCTAGGGCAGGGGGAGGGTTTGCCACCAGCTGGGGAAAGGTGCTCCTTCAGCACCTGGCTTATCTCTTTTACTAGAACTTTCACCACATCTGGGTGGTTCATTTCTGAGGTGGGCTTTATGTCAGGGCCAGGTGGTGGGGCAGCATCCTTAGTCTGTGGGGCAGTGTCAGGCTCCATGGCAGCACCCTCAGTCTCTAGGGCAGTATCCTTATTCTCTGGGGTAGGTATCAGGGTGGTTATCCAGGCCAGTCTCCCCTTATCTCGGAATATTAAATAGAATAGGCCTGTGAGCAATACTAGCCATTTTATGATATCATTAGCATTCAGAGAAGATTTAAACCCTTCAAAAACTGGTGGAATAGACCCAAACAGCTGAGTAAAGGGTTGGGAAAAAATTTCCCCTGGTGTCATTTCCTCACAATAGGTACCATTGTTAAAGTAACCCCACAAACAAACACTTAGAGTGTGATAGCCATGTATCCATGTGCCTGCCTTCCAGAGGAAGTTAAAAATCCATGAATTCCTCACCTTATTAACCCATAGTGCAAACTGGATAACAGCCACAGTAGCCTTAGTTATAGGGCCCATGTTTAAATAAGAGCCTGCAAATGGGAGAAACACAGCCACAACCACATGCCACCCAAACCAAGGTAAGCTAGACCACATGATGCTATTTAGGGAGGTTTCTATACCCAGTGCACAAGGTCACTTAAGAACTGTTATTCCTTTTCCTCTCAATGCCCTCAAGCCCCACAGTGGGGACCAATAAATCTGTCTTGCTTTGAAAGACAGATATCTGCTAGGAAAGGGCAGGACCTCCCTAGAGATGGAGAATTCAAATCCCCTCCCTCCAAATTATTCCAATTAAAAAAATTAAAGGAGCTTTCAGACAGAGGTATGGCAGTAGGAATAACAGTTCTTTACTAGTATATATGACAAAAACGACAAACAAACAACAACTATAGCATCAATAATAAACAGAACCAAGAACCTTGAGGGCTTTCTTTTACAAAAGCCCAGAGTAGTTTGATCTCGGCGCCCCTGCAGGGCTCCGAGAGGCCGAACTGGAAGGAAGGAAAGTCCCGGGCTGGTGGATGAGATGAGGTCTGCGCTGGCAGCTGGAGCAGCAGGGGTGTCCCGGCAGGGCTGGGCAGTGCAGGGCTACAGAGTAGCAGGGGAACCTCAAAGCTCCGAAGAAGCAGCGGCGGTGGGGGGAGGGCTGGAGAAAACGAGCTCAGGATTCCCGGGTACACAGCAGATGACGATAGATTTCCCAGGACGAGACAGAGGCAGAGGGCAGCCTGACCGTCCTCCTCGGTGCTGAGAGCAAGAGTGAGCTCCCCCTTCCCCAGATCTGTCTTTTTGCCTTTCCCAAAGCTCATCATCTCTCCCCTCTGGGGGACACTCCCAGGGACTCAGAAACAATAGGTGTAGCCTCGTGCTGCCATATCCCTCAAGTACTCCTTTTGTTCTGACTAAGTAGTCATCAAGGCTTTTTGGAAACTTATGGGAAAAAATTCTGTGAGAAGAAAAAAAAACCAACCAAATCTAACCCCCAACAGATTTGTTGAATTTTGTTTTGTGTCTCTCTTTAAAGAAAGGAAATATACCTCTTAGCTGTCACCGCTGTGGACTACAGATATCTTGGATTCTAATACCACTGCTTTGTTGTGAAATAACATTAAGGTAGATGTAGCTGTTTCTTAAAAAAAATAGCTTTATGTTTTGGCAGAAAGTATGGAAGTTCCTTTTAAGGAAGTGAAATCAAATTGTGGTAACAGTACATGTTTTCTAGCATGAGTTTTAACACTTCAGTAATGCTGGAGGGCAGTCAAGTCTGATGATAGAGTCAACAGAAACAGCAATTTTTTTCATTGTGTACCAGAAAAATAAGGATAGTATCTCCAGCCTGGACAGGGTGATTTTTTTTTTTTGCAGGACCCCGAGGTTATTCTGTACCACTTCACATCATTTTCTGGGGATGGGGAGAAGGTTCTCTTCCAGGTGGGAACAGGATGGCAGCAGAGAGCAGTTGCTATTTTCAGGGGTATTGCATGTGAATAGTTTGCGTCTTTCTTGTACCCTTTGCCATTAGTATTGTTGCTACTACTAATTGTTTTGTCATCTCATTGCTTTTTCAAGTAAATTTTTCCTAACACAACACACAACCTTTACATTTTGTGTCTCTAATTCTCCTCTCCAGCCTGTCCCAGAAGATGTCAGGGAGAGAGGTGAATTAGTGAGCAACACATGGTATGGAGTAGTTTCAGTGGGAATACTAAACTGGAAAATACTATTCTAAACTACAACAGCCTTACTGTTTATCCATGGTTGCAAGCAAATTGACATCCACTTTCAAATATTGAACATGATGAAATGCAAGGACTTGAAACTGGTAGCAGATAGTTAGTTCATTATGTGAAATATTTGAGGCTCTCCAATACTGCTCTGTTGAGAGTTATACAGAAGAAACTACTACTAATAATGATTCAGACAAAAGAACAACATCTAGTCCAACTCTAGATGATGCAAACACCTTTTAAGGATATATTAATTCAATCTGGTCAGTTAAAAAAATATACAATGGACTTACTTATGGAAATATAAAACCATTTACAAAACACTTTATCATAATATTTATCTCTGCCTGAAGCTCAGTTTAAGATTCCAAAACTCTGCCAATTTTTGAACTTTATTTAAAACAGTATCATTCAATACCCTGTACATTTTAATAAAGTTTCCATCAATTTTCTAAGGTTAAAGAACCAGATGGATGTTTATCTATATATTAATAAAGTCCCTGGAAGACTATATTACCAAAAAGTTTTTCTTAAAAACATCTTATCATTTCAAAGTTCACATTGTTTTTAAAATGCCATTTTCCAGTTATTGGAAAGTCCAGGAAACTATTGCATTAATTAGCTGATTAAAAAAAAAAAATAGCCCTTCTTATGACCTTGCTTTCTCTTGACACTTTCAACTGCAGTTCAAGTAAATCAAAAATATCTCAGTTATAAGGGAACTAGTCAATTGTAATGAACTCAGACAGTTATGCTTTTTCTCCTTCAGGAACTATTCCTGGCTCTCTGAAACACTATTCTAATTCCGTTGTACAAAAATGTGCAAAGCCTGAACAGCTCTTCTCCCCAGACAACAGGGAGAGCCAGCTGTGGCTCAGCCTGCTGGATCTGGGATCCCAAACACACGTGGTCGTGTTAACTGCTGCTTCTGTACAAGCGCACATAATTGGGCATGGACAAGTTTCACAGTCTCGTGAGGGCTGCTTCACTGACAAACACAGGAGAAATGAATACCTTACCAAGACTAATCCAAGTTCAAAAATAACAAGGAGTTGAAACTTAGACTATCACTGGACTAACAAAGTAAGGAAAGGATTAGACTGAGAGCTTTCTTTCACATCTGTCCCTTTGAATGTACACAAAATTATGCAAATAGAACAAAGGCTGGCAGTGAAGAAATTCGTTTGCCCTTCATAAAAGGAAAACTCTACTGGAAGATTCTCTCTTCTATACCCATTGCTACATTCACTAAACTTTGACATTAATCATGCTCATTTCTTTGCCTTTTGGATGACAGTAAAGAGAACATCCATTTTCTTGCTTTTTTAATGAATATATGAACCTGCAGGGTTGATCCAGTGGTGTTGCTAGAGCTCCCCTAGACACTGAAAGGCTATTCACTATCAACTTTGAAGAGTAATTTCATCAGCAAAAAAAACCCATATGAGTGGAGAAAGGAAAGAGAAAGATCTTACAGAGAACAGAAAGAAAACACAGGCTTGGCGGCTTCAGTTTAACCTCTGCCCCTAGGAAAATCAAGAAATAAATCCTCACAGAAGCCATCTCCAAACACAAAAGGACAAGGAGGCAATTAGGAACAGCAGGACTGGATTTTCTAATACTAAAAATAGATCAAATAACTGGATCTATAGTGTTTGGTCTAACTAGTTTAGAGACAAATTGACTAGTTTTATGAAAAAATATGGGGAACAAAGAGTGGGTTTTTTACATTGATGTTACCAGGGTTCCAATAAGTTAGTTATTTCAAAGAGATACAATGTTTAAAGTGAGCAAAAGAAGTGAGTTTATGAGTCTAGAGGGTAGCACAGCTGGTAGTTTTTCATGATATTGCTCAAGGTTTCAAAATGTAAACATCTTCTTCAATGACCTTTGTAGGAATATTATCAAGTTGGATGCCAGATTTTGGCAAAGAACTAATAACACAGGACATAAAAACAACTTACCTGCAATAAATTGGAGGAATGACCTAACAGGAGCTATGTGAAGTTTGTAATCATGGTGAAATTATGGATCTAAGATGGAGCAAAACCTAGATGAGTTGGGACAGGTTGGGGAAGTGATTATTTCCCTCTATCTGACATAATGTGGTTACCTCTGAAATATTTGTGTCCATTTTTAGACTTCCTGGTGCAGAGAAATTGGGGTGAGACCAGTAAAGGGCCATTGGGTTGATTGAGAGTGTGGGACAGACGACATCTGAGAAGAGGACAAGGAAACCAGGCTTGTTTGGCCCAGAGGACAGCTAATTACAGCCTTCCTCTGCATAAGGCTGGGTTAAGATAGAACCAGACTGTACTCAGAGCTACAAAGATAAAGGACCAGAGGTACTACAAATGGTTTAAAGCAGGGAAGGTTCCAGCTGGTTTTAAGAAAATCCATGGACAATGAAAGTAGTTAAGCACAGGTTGTCCAGAGAGGCCGAAGTATCTCAGTCCATGGAGACCTTTTAAACTTGATATGACACAGCCTTGAGAAGCTTGATGTAACATTAAACTTGCTTTTGAGACAGGTTAGCTGAATTCCAGAGGCCTCTTGCAGCCTTAATTTTTCTGTGGTCCTATTGAATCAATGGTAATACAAACTAGTTCTCAAGCTATGAAGGTGCAGAATGATTTTCTCCTGATGATCAGGATCAAAGGCAGCTGATCAGTGTAGGTAGGATGTATCCAGAGGTGAGGAAGGGATACACTGAGAAATCTAATGTACATATAAGTCTGGCTAATCAATAAAACAGATTTGAACTTACTTGCTCACTCTGCCTAGGAGGCTAAAATGGAGCTTCTCTGTGAGTCATGGGAGCCTCTGTGAGTCTCTGTGAGTCACCAGCTAGAGTTCTCTCCAAAACACTCAGAATCAGGCAAACTACCTTTTTCTCATTATTACTGTAATAAGTAATAACAAGCATTTTTGAACACCAATCTTTTGCTGAGGTGTACTGTAGGAGGATAGCTTGTATCATAAGGTAGAGCTATCCACACCTGGGCCTCAAACCAGGCCTCAGACCAGGCCTCAGGCCTGGTCTAGCAGGCCTCAGTACGTTCAGCATACGTAGTAGCAGATAAACTTATCTGCTACTAAGAATGTGTTAAGGTAGTGGTGTTACTAACATAGAACAGTTACTGGGAAGACACGGTAGCTACCTTAAACTGCAATAGCTTACATATTTCTGTATTCTCACTGCCTATCAGAATGCACCTGTTCTTGTAAACTATTCTGTCTGTATTTAACCCACCATCTCACAGAATAAATCGGATTACGTGCTTAGAACCATATTGGTGTGGACGCACGTTATTCTAGCCCCCGATCTACCAGGGCTCCGCCTTTAGTGTACTTTACTAATGACTACATAAGGCAGGGGGATTTACATAATGTATGTGCACTAAATTCTGACAAAAGATTACCTTTCAATAGACTAAGAAGTTTCTAGATGGACTTTTTGTTAAACTACTTCAACAAATAGACATTTTTTTACAGTTTCCTTCTTTCCTAATGCAGATACCCCACTGGTAGATTATATACTACCTTGTTGCATATTTCCAACAGAAATGACTGTGAGGAAAGTGAATAAATTTTTGATTGTAGTTCTAAACTATAAACTGGATCACACAGTATAACATGCCTTTGATACTATGAACTTTGGCAAAGTACTGAAATAGCTTATGTCTTCATTTCATAATGATTAATAAAAAAATGCTGTGTTTAAAAGGTTGAAAGTGAGAAAGAGAATATTTTAAGTTTCAGTGCCTGGGGAATAAACAAGTAGTACAGTTCTGGTCATAATGAAGCAGGGCACCAAACCAAGACACTGTATGACAAAGAAGTCATGACCTCTAAAGTCATTAAATCTTATTTCTTGCTGTTTAAGATTGAGATGAGAAACCCAAGCTGAAATTAACTAATGGGCTTTGAAAGTTTTTCTGGAGGCTTAATGAACTCAAGGAGAGGAAAGGACATTTCAAAATCGTTACAGCTCAATATTAAAGTTTATATTTTATACACTTACTCTTTAACCAGAAAGCCCAATAAAGAGTCCCAACGCACAGTAGAATTGTAATTCTATTATATAGATAATCTCAAATAATACACAATTTCAATGATAAACAGGGATTTCATGAGACATTCTAGAGAACCCTCTCTTGGAAAAAAAGAGATGCCACAAAATACTTATCTGAAGTGCAACTTAAGGGATTGTGATCACATCCCAAACCTGCAGCTGAGTAATCACCAATATCAAAGGACTCATTCAGCCTGTGCTAGACCCTGTACCAAAGGCCTAGATGGAGCTCAGACTGCTCCCCGTGTCTAGGGTTGGGGCACAGGATGTGTGAAAGAGAAATTCTTAACAACTGCATTTTCATTCCTTCCAGCTTTTGACCTTATTCCAGGTTCACATAAATACAATGAATATTAATCATCAGAATAGACTGAAAAGACAGGCCATGTCTGCCCTGAGTTTTTGGGGTACTACGCAAGCATCAGACCTTTTCAAACAACCTACAGAAGATCCAGTATACATTCAAAATTCTTTTTCTTTTCCCTGAATATCTCCAGTTTCGAGTTTTTCAGAAGTCTCTGAATGTAAAAGTGAGGGACATCTAACCCAAGGTTAAAATGGGGAAGGCTTATTGCAGCACTGAACTTGAAGGGTTTTGTTATGGTTGGATCTTTTGTTCTTCAAAATCTATTTAATCCATATACAAAATAAATCTGTTTGATTTCAGAGAATTTTGGATAACAGAAAGAAGGCTTATTGCAGTCACTGTAGCCAGTTTCTGATGATGCCACACTTTCTTTGAGGTAACACTTAGATGATACACATCCCATGAATTGTTTGGTTCTCTCAGTAGTAGAAGGACTTACAGAAACAAGACAAGAAATCCTGTTTGCTGTAGGTTTTAGCAAGACTGATGCTTTCTCCCTGCTTCTTTTGTTCTTTTACCCTGATTGTGATGGCAGTAAGTGTTCTTGCTTTTATTTATTTCAACAGCGATATCTGCAGATTTTTTTCCTTGCTGATAACATTTGCTCTTGCCCCTGTCATGGTAATAGTTTACTAGCTTTATCATTCTGTTCACCTCCTTCCACTCCAGTTGGAGCACTGACCTCTTTTGTTCTTTTAGCACATCTGATGGTCGAGGTCCTGTATTTACCCTCTGCTGTTACCCTTCCCTGTGTCTTTATTAATTTGATCCCATTTTTTTCACTAAAAAAGTATATTTGAAGAAAATTAAGTGAGTGGAAAAGAGGTGGGAGATTTTTCTGTCTTCACCTTGCTTTTTTTATATGAATGTCCTTTATCTAGAACAATAACTCTACTACTGTTTTAAGTGGAAAATAAAAGAAGCTGTGGGAGCAAGCCCAGTCCTGTTTGCTTTTGTTTAGACTTGTAATTTCAGCTTTTGCTTCAGAATATCAGGAAGTAATGTTAATATCTTGATGAAAATTGAGGAGTTTAAGCTTTGCAAAAAGTTGTTTCTTACAGTCCATCCTAAACTTTGGAGAAAAATTTCAAGAAACTTTAGTTTCAGTTATTTATCTTTATTTTCTATTAGTTTAATTGTTTCTTATTTTTAATTGCAAGACACAATAGAATTATGAAACTGCATAGTCATATATGAGAACAAAATTGACCCATGATCAACTGGTATAAAGCAAACAAGTTAAAATTCACCTGTTTCTGGCTTTTCTTATTTATTCCCAGAAAAACTTTACAGGATTAATAGATGAGATATAAGTTCTAAGAAGAAGAATTGCCTAACAATATTTAATTTTAATTTACCGCCTTTTCTTAAATATCTGTCATTATACTGGGAAATGTAAATTAACTGAGAAGAACAACCTATAGGGTCACCATCTCTTACAGATTAATTTAGCTTTTACAGTAATTTCATATCACAATAAAAAATAAAAAGAAATAACATGCTAGAAAACCATTGCTTATAAAATAAAGATCTGTGTCATGGATTTGTGTCAGAGTGCTCTATCCTTCCTGAAACAGTTTTTTAAAAATATGATTTATATAAAATAGGTTTACGAGCGAAAATTTTGCTTGTAATGTAGTTTCCCCAGAACTGAGGTTAATTGAATCTCAGGAGTACCAAAACCATTAAATGTAGACAAGAAGAAACATTGAGGGCTTCTCAGCCTAAAAACTGGCCTGAAGTGTCAGAGAACACAGTTCACAAATTCCAGTATTTTTGTTTGCAACATTAAAAAAAAAAGGAAAAACAAGGCAAAAATGGTTTGACCAGCAGCTTGCCTACAGACTTGACAGCCACTTGTTACATTAAAATTTAAACTATGAAGAACAATATTTCTGCCTACTGCTGACAAAATCTTAAAAGAGAGGACTTCATAATATAAAAGTTAAAATTGAAACAACTAGTGCTAACACAAAATCCAATCTTATTAAGCCCTTCAGAATACTGTGAACATTGTTGTTCTATTAAATAACAAGTATGACTAGATATGAGACAAGAGATATCTAAGCCAGAAAGAGATAACATAATTTTTACATTATTTGGGTTTGTATGTCTGATTTCTGCATTGTTTTGGTTCCCTGTTATCAAAATACATATTTTACAGAAGAAAGTACCCACCATATATATAATTTTAGTGTTTTAAAAATATATCATTTTAAAACTAGGAAACTTACTAGTAAAGATTACAATTACATTTATATATTTTATATTCCTCTGAGAATCATATCTTGCAGTAGAACCATATTACCCTAGGTTAAAATCCTAAATATCAACTATTTTCCTAGCATCTGAATCTCAGAAGGCATTGTTAAAAACCTGCCAAGTCATTTCCCTGTGAGTTATTTTTGCCACCATAACTGGAATGGATCACAATCTTTGTGAGGTAAAAAGCCTCTGGCTTATCTGAAAAATGTGAGGTTTATTTTTCCATCAGGTCTGAGAAAAAATATTGTAAGATGAGAAGTGTTGTAAACCCCTAAAGATAAATAAAAATGATTGAAAAACTCTTGACATTTTTTTTCTGACTTTCAGTTCACATAAATTTGACTATTATTTTGCTGTTTGTTATTTTCAGTTTTGATGTACTTGTGTAATTTTGATTAAATCTGACTCGTTTTGCAAGGAGTGGTGTTGCAGTGCTACCTCCCAGCTTACAGAGAGATATTGCTCTCATTCCTACACATATAAGTTGAGAAACTAATTATTACTGTGTTCATTAAGCAATTCTCTGAAAATTATAATAAAAAGATACCTAAAGACAGGAAATAATGTGTCCTTTTATATAAATTGGATACATATCTGTATCTTTGTAAGAGCAAAAGACTCCTTGCTGTGGAAAGACCAGATCAAAAGGGCTAGATTAATTGCTAAAACAAATATTTCACACAATTTTAATCTATATTAGCAATGTGGCAATAACAATCCAGTGATGAAGGCCAGAAATGTGAGAGCAGCTGACCTTGGCTCTCATCATTCGTGCCCTAATGAGATGCATTCCTGCCCTTGTCTGTATCCTTGAATCCCAGCTGAATGGTTCAGCTAGTTCTGTGCTTACACAGCTATTTCCAGCTGGTTACTCAATGATACATGAGCCTAGAGGAGGCACAGGAGAAAGACTGGCTATACATTTCATATCTGACCTCATATATCATAAAAATCTCTTTTCCAAGTGGGGAAAAAAATCATCTGAGTGTATCTACATAAGATAAGAATCCCAATTAGAACACAGAAACCATGATGATCTGCAGACCTACAAGTACACACCAAGTATTTGGTCAAACACTGCTTCTCAGAACTGACTGGGATGCAAAGGGAATTGTGTAAAATTGTGACTATTTAGGGACTTTTGAACCCAGACTATACCTGTGGTATTTATAATGAGTGTAAAAGTCTACCAAGTCTTCTCTAAAACATAAGAATACCTGAGAGTTTCTAACAATGTCATGAGACCTCATCCTGTTGATGCTGCTGTTTAAATCCTGTGAAAAATGACTACCAGACATGCAACATGATCCTCTGTTGTTGAAGGTTGAAGATGATTTTGAATCTCAACTTTTCTGGGCTTTTTTATTGTACGAAAGACAGAGGAGATTCCTTGTTAAATCATTCTCTTCTATAATGGACAAGAACTACCTGTTGGTAGGTTCTTGAAAAGAGACTACTGTGCAAGAAAACTCTCTTATTAGTAAATTATAAATAGAAAGTGTCGACTCTTTGTGTAAACCTCAATGTATTTTGTAGAAATGTCTTATCCATTCACAACATTTTAAGTACTAGATTGTGGAGTTTGCACTGGTACTGTTGATACTGCACAGTATCAACAGCTGGTAATCATTGCAAATTATCTTCAGTATATATCTTGAGTTTACTATTCAAAAAAAAATGTAATCTAGACAGTGAAACATACAAAGACAGCACAAGTGACCTTAACCATCTGGCCATATCCTACATTACTTTGCAAAATTCCTTTGTGAAATACTTTTAAAAGTGTTTGTGGAGCTGCATGGCTCAATTGTTAACAGCTTCTGCTCTGACACCTGAAAAAACTTTATTTTGTGTATATAATTAGCCTTCTTACTGTTGCATGGCAGTAGTTTGAAATGGGCTGCCTGTTCCAACATCTGGAAATTGAGAACATATAGCTGATAGTTCATAAATTAAGAATAACAAAAGCATGGAATGGAACACCCAGGGTTTTCAAGCAACCACACAGATGAAGACAAAGATGAATCATCTCGACCAGTTTTGCGTGACCTCTGATATGCCTCATTACAATTAGCAAGGATGCATGTGAACTGAAAGATACTGAAAAAAAAGCTGATCAGGAACAACTGTACTAAATCAACCTCTAGCTCATTAAAAATTATAGTCCTTTGAGTATTCTCAATGTTTTAAAGTGAAAGAAGCTATGAGAAGATTCTTTTTTGGGGGACACTTATGCAAGGATTTGAGAAACTTCACATGAGAGCACTCTTAAGTTTCTGATCATTTGTAAAAGAAAAAAGCCCCCCTTTTAAAAGACAAAACTCTTTTTTTTTTCAAACCTTTGGCAAGTTCATGAAAAAGCAGGCTTCAAATTTTTACCAGTCTTTCTCTAATAATAAACTACAGCCTGTTTCACAGGGAGTGAAAATATTCAGTTGGCTGTTGAGGAGCAAACCTTTACCCAGTTCCCAATTCTTCTTTCCTGGTAAATCTGACTTCCTAAATCTCACTACAACTGACCCTGTTATTCTCCTCTAAATAATCAAAGTTAATATGTTGCTACTTTTGCTGACAACTATGTTTGTATGAATTCATTTGGTTGCTAAGAGCAGCTCTGGAAAACTGCTTTTAATTGAGATAATTTACCTTTATCCTGTGTGACTATCATGCCCCTTTAAGAAGAGAGGACTTTTTAAATGTGAAGGTTATGCATTCATTTATTGTCTCTTTGAGAGAATGTTATGGGTTTGCTTTATAGGTTCCCAGCAGGGAGAATGTTGACTGCCATTTGCTAGCTCCACACAGCACAGAGATCAAGCAAGAGATGGAAGAAAAGAGTGCCAAAGCAAGCAAACCCAGCACACAGTGTTCTGTATCAAGCTCCTTTCCAGCACCTCAGTAGGAGCTGAGATGAATGCCTTGCATGGGTTTCATCATCTCCTCTGACCATTGAGCCCAGTATGACTTTTGCATCCAGACTTGCGTCTTGGATCACAGGAAGGAGTTTGACACCTGATGTGACCATAGAACAAGGTCAAATCGGGCTACTTCCTGAAGACCTTCTCTAAAATTTTCCAGATGATAGACAGAAGAATTATGTTAGAACAAGTGTTCAATGTATCTTCCTTAATTTTTGTGTGATATGAATCACTTGAAGTAGTCAGATGTGTTAGTAGACGACTTAGTACTTAGTTAAATGGAGGTCACCTCTTTAAATCTCTGTGTACAAAATACGCTTTGTTAGACATACCAATAATCCAAATCCCTTAGCTGCAGTAATCTTAGTTTTATTTCAAGTACAAAAATGAAAAAAAAACCAATTGATTTTTCTAGACCTTAGCATTAAAGAGTAGCCAAAGAGTGAAATTCGTTTGAAGTTTGTGTGAATAACAATTACAGCACCAGCATCAAGCTTAATCTTTTTTAAAGCCCATTTACATGGAAAATGAATTTATAACAAGCAGTTGAGTCCCACAGGATATAATAAATTATTGCTTTCCTTACAGTTTTGGATGTTTTCTCACCCTTCATTGCCTTCAATATATAACACTCATAACACAAAGCCTCTAATAAGTTACAGAAAGCGTAATTCAATGAGAGAATATATTGCGTTGTGCCTTTCAAGGATATCAAAGGAAAGCATTTTTGTTTAAAAAATGTCTTCCTGTTTTAGAAAAAAAAGTAAAGAATAGTCCTAATAATTACTGGAAATGTCTCCTCAAAGCTCAAACTCCTTTTAGCCATGCAAATAGATGCTGAGATCAAAAGGTGAGTTACATGCATTAAGGGCAAATGTTGAGTCAGCAGCTCTTGCTTAGTTTAACAAAGATGTATTCATGAGTATGAGGTGAAAAGACCATTTTGCGCATGATTACAATCAGTGGTGAGGAGTTCTCCTCATAAATAAGGACTTCCCCTCAGGCTGCATGGTAAACAGCTGGACCTGTACAAAAACAATTATTAAAATCTTTCCAAGATGCTGGAATGCTACCCATAGTAAAATATTCTGCAGATACTGCCTTTCACCCCTTGTTTTCTATTTAAGTAGCCCTATTGAGATATAGAGACCATTAATGGTCAGAAAACAATGTTAGTATGCTGTTTTGTGATATGAGGGCATATCATTGAGGAAATAAAATTTTCCTGTTCTCCTCTAAAACTGAATTCAATGAGTTATTCTTGTTACACCATGAATTATAACTAGGAAAAAAGAAAATAACATGTTCAGAAGAAGAGTTAAACCTTTTGGCAGAAGCAGTGACAGAAGTATTGTCTTTTCCCTAAATCCAAAAGTAGATTTAAAGGGGAAAAAGGAGAGTGTATGGTTAATTTCATTGAAAGAGCATATTTATGTGTGTTTTTTCATTTCTATTTGTTCTTGAAAATGCTGATTTACAGACATTTTTTAAACCAGGAGATGTTTATTTATCTATATATGGCAGCTGTAAGGAGCAGAGCAGGTCAAAGCCCCATTCTGCTAAGCACTGTTTAAACTGATAGCAAATGACATTCCCCTCCCTGAAGTCATTAGAGTCTAAAATAAATGTTCATAGAATAACCTCCTAAATACAATTTATGTGCAGCATAAAGCATTCTATTTTAAGAGAGACATATGGGAAGGAGAAGATTGCTAATAAGGTTACATCTGCACACAAGGTTACAAGAAGAGATGCATTTTCCCTGCTCGTGCTCTGGGATGGATGTTTGCCAGCTCTGGCCTGGAGTGACCAGGCTCTGTCAGCATAATAATGTTGTGGTGGCAAAATACTCTGTCTCTTAGCAGGCCCTGTTGGCCCTGCAGCTACTGGGTTTTTACTAGGCAAGGACTGGAGCTCATCAAAGAGAACGGAAACAGGAGCCATTAATGTCAGGGTAGATGATAGTAAAAAGATTACCTCAGCACTTTAATAGAAACTTTGAACCTGTTGCTAACCTTGCAAATAAATGCTCCAAAGCTGTATAACCCTGTCTTCTTGGTTGTCTTTGGTAGAAAGGCAGTATTCCTCTAGATGTCAAAAAGGATGTCCAAAGGCTATCAAAATAAGTCTTCCCTCCTTTTTCTTGAGTGATTTTGGACTAGGATCTGTCTCTACCTTTACTTCCTTTTATTAAGAGTAGATGCACATAAAGTGTTCTAAGTGTTATAAATGTCAGAATAACCAAGCTTGGGACTGTGCAGTAATATTTTCTTTTTTTCAGAGATGTGAGAATGGATCTGTTAGTCATTAAGGACAAGTTGTGGCATCTTAGCTCTCCATTGTTGTTCACCATCTACCAATTTTGATTACAGACGAGAGTAGGAAAAAAGCCACAAAAGCATAGGAAATGTTCAGAAGGAAGGAATTGCATTCACACCAGGTGAAAGTAACCCCTAAAGATCAATTGCTCAAAACACTTAGTACAAAGAAATATGTTGCCATGGGATCAGTAGTGCAGTATTATCAAACAATTATTATTGAGATATATAGTTAACTGAAATCTAAGTTATACTGAGCTATCTTTCCTTGGTTAAAAACCTCTTTGCCTATGACTAAAGCTAATTCTAGCCTTGCAATTTGCTGAATTGCATCCTTCTTATATTAGGAAAAAAATTAAAAATAAAAAGAGGAGGGAAGGGCAGTGACAAAAGAGAAAGGAATCGTTCCGATGGAACCCAGTATATACAGAGCAGAATCCTCGCTCCTGAAAAGAGTGTAGCCCATGAGAGAATGGAACAGCACACTGCTGCCTCCTCTAGAGCTGCTAATGCAGCATGAAACTCCTGCATCCAGATCATGGATCCAAATATTACCCAGCCCTGGAGGGAGGACTGAGCCCTGAGGAGCAGCTGGTGGCCACTCGCCAGCCTGTTGTCCAAACCCCTCAGCCCTGCTCCACCCAGTGCTCCACCAGCCCACATGCCCACAGCTGGCCCACTGCCACAGAACGGCAGTGAGGCACGGTAAAATAGCATCACTAAATGCCAAAAAACTGTATCCTCTGCTTCTCTCAATTCACTGGGTGGGTGACTTTCTCCTGGAGGAGGTTAGATTGGTTAAACAGGACTTTATGGACACATGTTGACTGTGCCTGATGGCTAGCTTGTCCTTTAAATGACTCTTGATGGCACCCAGTCTCTGTTTATCTCCTCCACAGTTTTTCCAGGTGTTGAGGTTAGACTCACAAGTCTGTATGTTTCTGGGTCTTCCCTTCCCTTCTTGTAAATTGGGAAACATTGGCCAACATTCAGTCAGCAGGGAATACCCCAGATTCCTCAACTTTTGGTAGCTGATGGAGAGAATTCCATAAGATCTACTAGCTCCTTCACTTCTTTGGGTTGCATCTGATCAGGTCCCATGGACACATGAACCCTAAAATAGCTGGTCTCTGACAAGCTCAGTGTTGAAACAAATGGGAAATCCCTGCTCCCCATTGTCACAGTCTTTGGCTCAGAGGAATGGGCAGCCTGTGGTCTATCAAGATTATTAGAAACTGAGGGAAAAAACCTATTGTCCCTGTTTTTTTCTAGACTTAACTGGATGTGGAACATCCTTGGCTGAAAAGAAGAGAGAAAGTTGGAAAAGAAAGCAAAATCAGATAGATTACCTACATCTTTTCCAAGTTCCTCCTCTACTGAATCCATCATGAAATTCTTTTGGAAAAGAGGAAACCTCATTATTGCTTTTTGGAGTATATTTCTCTTTTTCCTATCATTTATTCACTTCCTATCTTCTCAGCCATCCTCTTACTCTTGTGATCTCTTTGAGGTAGAGAAGCCTTTAGATGCTGAATGTCAGCATTAACATTGAGTCAAAGTTGCCTTAGAGATGACCAAAAGTGACAGACTGTCACTTGCAAGCTGAGAGTCCCTGTTCCCTTGAGCTGGAAGTAAAGAACGTTCTGGTGACAAGAATTACAAGTTACATATCAAAAGCATGCATTCAATCCCAATTTAGGAGCAGGCAGGCAGATGGTTGTATTTCAGTTAGGGCAGCAGTACAAAGTTGAGCACTTTGGCAGAAATAAAGGATCTGTATCGCCTTTCTTTGTCAGTGCTAATCACTCTCCTGGGAAGTCTTCTAAATTCCATCTGAAGTCTTCGGGAAATATCACCAGTGACTTTGGTGAAATTTGCACCAGGCAACTTAATTTGGATATATTCCTTTAGATACTAAAATATATCGTTGTTTTTCAGACATTGCCTCACCCCATACACCTCCAATCCTAGGAGAATTATTGAAACAGAAAATCTGGGTTCACCAAGTGTATAAAAAGGAGAGAAGGCCTAGTGTGTTTTCACTGTTGTGTGGACCCACCACTGATATCACTATCTCAGAGACAGTTTCCAGGTGGAAAGATGCCTACATGTTTCTGCTGAGGCAGCTGTGCCTATATCTAAATTGTATATTGACTCTGATTTTCTTCTTCTGAGACTTAGCAAAGATAGGCTGTAGGTTTCTCTGTATTTCAAAAATTTGTAGTCATACCTGGGCAATCATTTATGTGCACGTCATCACTTAATTTGGTCAAGTAATCATACTTTTCCTCATACATAAAATTATCAGGGATCTAGGGCAGCAATTTCAGTCAGTCAAATGAGGCCTCACTGTTACAGAGTATACTCAAGATTAACAAGAACATGCCCTCTTTCAGAATTACATTGTGACTTAAATTTTCTTACAGTTACAAGAGTAAAGAGTTCAAAGAAACCAAAAAAACCTTTTAGGCATTGCTAACTTTTTAACAATCCAGTCACACTTTTTAGTCGTAACATATTCAATTTAATTTTGCATCTTTCTGCCTGCCAGAAAACTCTACTTTTATTCATCATGAATACTAAACCAGTTTAAAGCTATAACATAAAGAACATAACAATGCATAATTGCTTAAAATGCTCACATTCTGTTTGAGTAATTCACAGTGACAATATAAAATCGAATACTTCAATTAAACTATCACGCAAAGTTTTGAATTCCAGCATGTCACAGAAAAAAAAAACAAAAACAACAACAAAGCAGCAAGACATCCTGAACAGGGTAAATAATTATCTAGCTGCTCCAAATTTCTGTTTAAAAAAACCCAAACAACAACAACCATAAATCCAAAATAAACAAAGACTCAAAAAAAAAAAAAAAAAAAAAAAAAAAAAAAAAAAAAAAAAAAAAAAAAGCTTAATTCTGATTCTTCATAGGAACTTCATACCTAGGCAAAGAAAAGACAAATCAACAACACAATAGCAGAATACAGAAAATAATACAAGATTAATTTGGCTCCATTTATTCAAAGCAGTGGAATACTGGGCTATTCAAGATGATACATCTGACTTAGTATAATATTCTTCTTGTGAATGTAACCCTCAGGAAGATAGCTACTTTGTTTTACAGGAGCACTTTCAAACAAATGAACCCTGAAATATCTTTACCAGAACCTCTGTATTTCAGGATAATTTCATGCTCCACATAATAAAACATTTTACCAGTTTTCTACTGCAGAGTAGAGAAACATATGCATTTGTGGCTTGAAGCAGTCTTTAGTATCCTACACAGGTCCCCTGTGTAACAACATTCTCTTGCTGCCTTGTTAATCTGCTCCATTATCCAACTTTTGATGATTTCAGCTGTTTTGTGCAATATGTATGGAAACAGGGATTTTCAAGGCCAGATAGTTAGATTAGTTAGACATACTCCTTAGTGGAGGTACCTGCGTCACTTTTTTTTTTTTTTTAATATATTATTTTTAATTCTTTAAGGCAGTAATGATAGGAGACTTGCCCTTGACATCAAACATAGAAAGACAGACTTGGGTATATTATACCCATGAGAATAGATTCTGAAATCACAGAAAACCTATACACATTTATCTAATGTAATCTAGATTCTGTTCTATCTCCTCGTGTGCATCCAGGGCTTGAGCCAGCCTAATTTTGATCTGATTTTTACATGAACAGAAATAATACAAAAAGATGAGAGTTCTTGACATTGAGTTTATGTTCTCTAACTACATAAGTTAAGCAGACAAACATTTTTTTTTACTTGAGATAACACTGCAGGTTTGATTAAGTGTCTTTTCTTCAAATGATTCTGAGTTAAGTACAAAGCTAAAAAAAATTAAACACTTTTAAAGGGACTTTGTGGTATCTTAACTTTCCTTTTATAAATGAGTAAAACATGGAGAACATTAAATAAAAAATGGTCTCTATGTTTTGCAAGATTTATGCCCCTGAACCTTGATTGTCCATTTGCAAGGCAGATAAGTAGGCATCATTATCTAAAATATAGAATTGTTCTATGAAGATTTAAGAATAAACATGCACAGAACAAGCATAGAAAAAAGATGGGTAGCTAATGTTTTTCTCTATGTTATCCACTCTTTTGAGATGTAAAATATTTCTAGCAACACTCAGAGAGAGTCAGAAGAGAACACCACAGAGAAACAGCTGAGTTCCCACTACAACAGATTTTCTGTTCTGCATCCTATCAAACAGAATTGCAGATACTTACTCATCTTGAATTCCAAAAAAGAAAAATGAGTATATGTCTGGAAGTCAAGTGTAGGTGAATATTGTAAGGGCCATGTCTGTGATGAAATATCTTTATTAACTTTTCAGCCATATATACATGCAGTGAGAAAGTCATCTTCAGGAAAGATAACTTGTAATTTACATAAAACTCTGCCAATTTACACACTGTGAAATTTAATGTTTCCTGTTTCTCACTACTTTACTTTTTTCCAGCTTGTTCTTGTTCTCTTTTTATACAAAAATCACATTATAATCAATAAGTAATGTCATTTCCAGTCTCACATTACAGAGAATATGCTTTAAATCTACATTTAAAAAAAAATGGTTCACAGCACATCAGGTACTGTAAATATATAAAAATAGTAAATATAGGCTGAATTCTTATGTCTGTTGTAAGGATTTTTGGAAATGCAATACCAAGCTACTAAGTTACCAAAGTCTTCAAAGTTTTGCTGTAAGACTGCCCACCTGTCTCAGAAATTGAGCAATTCCAGGCTGTGCCACTCTCAGCATCCACTGTACATCTCTGGAAATGAGGATCAATAGCTGTTGTTTGCCAGCTACTCCAACCTTTTAAATAGGCCCTTGAAGGAGAAGACATTCAAGAAATAAATTTCTTTGACATAATACAGCAAGCATCCTTATTTGTCTTGGTATTTTTGTTCTGCTGTGTCCTCATGTTCCACATGAACTCGGATAGACTTGAAAAGCTATATCCCAATTTTAAACATCTTGAATAGAAGGGACTTCCTTACTTCAGCTGTGACAATGATATAGAACTCCAATTACAGAGATGACAAACACTATTTTTGAAGTGATTTGACCTTAAATCTACGAGGGAACAAAATGTTTTTAAAAAGGATTTTTTTAAACTCACTTTCCCTTTCAGTTGTGATGTTTCAGCACTAGAAAAAGATGAATGAGTATTTATGCAGTTCTCTTTTACTGAGCATTCCAACACTTGTGAAACTAATACTATTAATCTATACTATTAATCTTGATTATTAGGCAGATTAAGCAATTTTTCAGAGAGAACGTAGAGACCCGGTGCTATTTTCAATTCTATCTCTTTGAGTAAACTGCATTCTGTGGTTATAGGGGCATCTGGAGTTAATGCTGCAGGTTTCAGAACATTGCACCTCCATTCTTTGTACAAATTCAGAGTTCATCCATCCCCTGACCTTTTCATTGACTGCTGCCTATACACGTAGCACGAGCATGGCACATCCCTGCTGGAGTAGTACAGAAACAGGACATTTCTCTCTGACAATGCAGCATTATGTCTTCGTGACAAAAGGGAAAGTGAAGTGAACCTTACTGAGAAACCGTCTATCTATAGCCCCTGAAGCCAGTGGGATCCACAAGACCTCTGTGTGAATCTAGTCCTAGTCCAGAGTTTTATCATTGCTGTTAATGTCAAACAGACTTTTCATGTCTTTGTGTGCCAGTCAGGTAATAAAATTCTGTTTTAATTGGTGTAAATTAGTCAATGAAAAGTGACATTAAATAAAATACTACCTGTTCCTTAGCTTTTTCTTTGGGTTTAAATCTGTGGACTAGCAATTTTATTTATTTTTCTTATTATCACTGAAAAAATGCCAGCTAAAAGTAAGAAAGTTAACATTGTAAAGCTTCCAAACTATTAAAAGCTGTGATTTCTTAAGTGTCATTGAGGACACTCTTGCAAAATAACAGGATTGCATAAGTGAAAAGTCAGCACTACAAAAAACAACCACACATTATCCCATTTCAAAAGGATCTCTAGATTGACAAAAATGAGCATTTATGTGAAAGTTAACTATGTATCACCTGGAAATAACAGACCATTATTGAGTTTCATTGTGTATTTGCAAGATTGTGTTTCCTAACACCAATGAAAGATATTTGTGTTGGTTTACCTCTGTTTTTCTTCCACTTTGTCTTCCTGAGAATTGTCTTAGATACATTTCTCTGACTTTTCCCTTATTTAAAGAGTTGTTCCTGAAAGAATTTTCATACTTTTTCTTCTTCCTTGCTTCTTGTTATGAAATGTTTGAAAACTTTGGATATCTACAACTCTTTTTTTAAAAGCTAGTACTGCTGGTAGTCTCAGAAATCTTTTTCTTTTTTGTTGTTGGGCACTCTGTCACTGGCCAGGGCACTTATCTGACCCTTGGCAGAAAGGAAGGTAACCACCAAGACACGAAGACAGTTGAAAAAACAAGAGCAATTCATTCCATTTAAGAGAAGGTTACTTGTACATGTATGTACATTGACAGGCAGAGAAACCCACTTGAAATCACTCAGAATGGTATCTGCCATCTACACAAAACAATTTTAATGGAGCTTTAAAAAAGAACAAGAAAACTGGTTTGATATTTGTCCATTATCAAACACAAAGCTAGGAGGATTTGAAGCCTGTATCAGCACTGCATCCTTAATTTAACCTGATGATGCAGTGGAGTAACAATCCAAGCATATTTCCAGAGTTTTTACAGAGTGACTTTAAGGGCACAACAAAAATTGTGATAATGTTCTGGTGGCATTATCACAAGGATAATTTCCCTAACTGGAAATGTTACTGGGGAGTCCCTGCAGATGACTTTTTTTCAGTAACAGAGGTGGCTCTCCTGATCTTTCTGTGTGAATCTCAATAAGCACTGACCTAGGAGTTGCTGATTGGTTTGGTTGAGCACAATCATAAATCAGATCTGAAAACAGGACCTAGTTCAGTGAGATTTAAACAAGAGTCACTAAAGTAAATGATAATGATAAATAGATGGAAAAGAAAGATAATGATTTTTTCCCAACAACGTTACAAAAGGACTTAAAAACCATTATGTTGATCATTCCTAAATTGTTTTACAGAAAACCCTCAGCTGTGTTACATCTGCTCATTGCAGCTCAAATTGCTCGTAAGATAATACTTTGCATTTTGATAACTTGTTAATTGAAGAATCCCTTCATCTTTTAAGAATATAGATTATATCTTGATGTTACATGTCTCATTAGATAACAGGTGTTTGGAGGACAGTTGCTTTACAGAAACCCTTTTTTAACTCTTACATAAGAAATCTTGAAGTCTTGATGTACTCAATTGCTAATATTGTATAAAAGTCCTTCATCTCCTAGTCTGATAAATTGTTCATCAGCACGTAATAATGATTTTAGACTAAGCATAAACAGAGTCAGTTTGTTGATTGCTTTGGCTCAATATGTCTAATCATATTACTTTGGTTTCAGGTTACATGATTTGGCAGTAATTGTTCTGAAATTGCTTCATTTTAATTGCTGGTATTTCTGATTTACTGTTAACTCAAACTGTGTTTCTATTAGTACAAATAGCAGCTGAGTGGAAGACAATAGGACACCTCACCTCAAGTAGATGAGAGAAATTATTCCAGAGAAGATTATGTAACCATAACTAAACAAATTTAATGGGGTACTTTAATTTCATGTATTATTGCATCATGTAAGTTGTTCCTGTGAGTCAGCCAAGCTCTTATTGTCAATCTTAAATAGAATATATTAATGACAAAAATAAGATAAGATTCTACATGCATGTCCTCTCTCACAAACCGATTTCTGCATGACAGAATGAACAAAATATGTGATCAAACCCCATCATTGTAATAACAAAAGAACATTCTGATAAATCTGGATTTTGTGTTGTAGTCCAACCAAATTAAGATTTCTCCCTGCAGGTATTGGGGAAGTGAAACCTTATTTCCCACCTATCTTGTAATGAGGAATAACTTACATAACAAAGAAAGGGATATAAGATCCCCAACAGAGACAAGTTTTAGTCTCAATTTCTGGAGTAAAAATGTTGAGTATTAACTGTGTCTAATATTTTGTGCAGTGTGAACTCTAGGATCTCTATTTTGGCTATATTACATTAGTGTAGTATCACATAATTTTTATTGCATGTTATGTTTAAGGCATTCATATTTATTTACAATATGTATTTCAATTGGACTAAAATTTTAAGTATTTCCCCATCAGGTTGTATCTTTCCATCAGAAGAAAAGCTTTCTACTGCCTGCTATTATTCAAATTTAGTACATTATGGAAGAATAAAAAGAAGAAGAAAACCCCAAACCCAAGACAATTCATCAAAATAAACTTTTTTCAACCTTTATGGAATTAATGCTTTGGCTGTTTTTCCACTTTCTGCAATCATCTCAATGTTTTTACATTACATTATTTCAAATAAGTCAGCATTAATGATTTATAACATCAAAATGGATTTATTGTAAAGTACATATAATGAAAATTAATCAAAGTTTGGGGTGGTTCTCACATTGTGCATGAAACTCACATTTGTGTTTTGAAATAATCTGAAATAAGAAATAAGAGCTTTAGCTAATGTTTACGGAGTACAAAACCTTAATCCAGTTATAAGATCATAGTATTGCAAAGATCATTGAAATAATTAAATTTCATGGGGCAAGAAATCAAAAGAAACCTTCTAGAAGGAGCAGATATATGGCTTTTCATTTAGGAGGCAGAGTGATATCCTTGTTACACACTCAGATCTCATTTTCTTTCAAGTACAGCCTCCTGTTTTTCTGTTGTAATTCATACCTATTTAGTTGGAACTGGTTTTTCTTTGCACAAAAGAAATCGGGTCTTATTTCTTTTCTAAGATAGTCTTCCATATTCCAGTCACACTTCAGACACACACCTGAGACAGTGCAGAGTGTCTCCTGGAAACAGCACGCAGAAAAAGATTTACATTTTCCTTTCCAGAAGTTCAGGGCTTTTCCAGCCATTTTGTTCTTCTTCATGTAACAAAGTGGGGAGATATGTGTGAGGTGTTCCATGTATCTAAATGCTAGAATTTGTTGCTGGGCTTTGGGTGTAATTTGCTGCCTGTGTGATGAGGGGGGAAAAAATCAGTCTGGCATATAAACAAGTTCAATGTTGTTCTACTGCTATAAATCAAAACATATTAAACTGAAATGCCAGAGAAGTATTAGAAACTAGTTAGAAACTAGAAACTAGTGGGGAAATTTCCCCACTTAGAGCTAAGACAGAATGAATTTTAAATATTTGTCTCATTTAAATGTTATTAATTTAAAATAGAATACATGTAGATCTGAAAGCAGAATTTGCAGATTCATTTGTTCATTTTTTGTCCCTCAGAAGTTCAAAACCACTCTTATCATGGTTGATTCTCCATTTTCTCCAATTAAAAATTAATTTTATCTCATTTTAGGGGCCAAGGGGATAAATCAAATATATTAACTCAACATTATGCATAAACAGATTCCTAACCTCCACTTGGAAAGTGGCTCCCTATGTAGAGGGAACTAAAGAAATGTCAAACTTTAATATGCACATGCTGATGCCTTTCAGAAAAGGTGCAGGTGGAAGCTGCCTTGCTGAAAATCATGGAAGAGGGAGTATTCAAAAGTCATATTTAATCAAAATAATGTCAGTATGTGCTTTTACACACAGGACATCTGAAAGATAGAACTTCAAAGTTCAAAATATTTCTGTTTTCATTGAGCAGAAAAAGACAGCACATTAAGGCATAACAAGTAATGCATAGCAAAATTTTACGGGGTTTTTTTTTGTATATCTAATGAACACACACACACACCAACCCAAACCAGGTTAACCTCATGCAACAGTTTCCAAAAGGTGACTCTACCAGAATACTACAATAAAAGAGTCAGAAGAGTAGCTGGAAATGCAACATATATCTATATAGATATATCAATACTACAGTGCTTAATGTTGCTACAGAATTTCTCTTTCTTTAAAATACTGATTTAAAAATATGAAGTAATTAAAAACAAAAAAAAACTTTAAAAAAATCACTACTTTCTTAATTATAGCAAATGTCATTACAGGGCTGAGCGAAATAATTATGTGTATTCTTCAGTTCCACTGAGGTACAGTACTTTGAAGAGAGCATTCCCTTTGTCATTCCAAATTAAAGACTCAAACCCTTTATGGGCATCTAATCAATTTTTCAGGTTGTTGTAATATTTGGGAAGGAAATTAACATGCTTAATTCTATCATTTTTCATTTCCTTACCTATTAAATAATGGAAAATAAAAAGTTCAGTTACAGTAATTTGCACACCTCTCTGGTTTCATATACAAATTTTCCTAATATTGTTGTTTGGCCTGTGGTCCTGTTGAAGTATTTGATGATTGATAGATTTTGCTTTTCTGAACTAGTGAAATAAATCCAGGAGGAGGACTCAGCACTACTGATGGGAGGCACTGAATTTTTCAAATTTAATTTGAGGTATTTGAAATGGAATCCCCTCTTTTCAGTCATATGATGCAATTGTTATTTAATCTGTAGTAATTTGAGCTGTAGTTTTATAACACAGAAACTGTCATGTCAGTCTAGAGGTTCATATTATTGTGTCCTCCCTCCAGCTGCATTGTGAACAAATTACTTAGAAAGAATGAGAAGGGGCAAACCATGGTGTTCCTCTCTCTAGCATATCTTGTTTCATACTTAACCGTACTTTGCACAGAGGCTGCCTGAGTTATATATTTGGTAACCATAGGTTTTTCCCAAGTCTTTAAAATGTTGCACTTCCAAGAACTTGTCCAGCCTGCCTTCCATTCCTTCTTGTGAACTTTACAATAAAAACACTTGACAGAGAGCACAGCTTGCTATTTGTCTGATTAGGAGACACTTTTGGTTGTTTTGAACAAGGCTCCTACTAGTATGTTCTGGTGGTGGTGAGAAAACCAAATTGCTTCCCACATGACATGATGATTTGTGGACCTGCCTTCCAAAATTCTTCTAATCCCAGCTGGAGAGTACCAGTTTATGCAGCCAGAACTAGTACAGAAGTTGCATGATACCTTTGATCACCCTTCATATTCTGAAGTTTCTCCTTTTCTACTAGATTTTCTACTGTTTTTAAGATGGAAAAATCGTAACTACACAGGCCATTGTGGAGAGAATCGGCAAAATCTAGTCCTCTTGTTCCATTTAATTATTTTCTAACAATTTTCAGCTTTATATTTGTTTCCAACTGAAAGTGGTTTGGATCATGAATTTGACTGTTCATGGAACTATGTGGCAAATACACATTTTGAAAATCCCCCCCATGCTACAGTAACATCTTAGATTTGTTTTGAACATTCCATTATTCTATACTAAACAGCATGTTGTAAGACTGTCACAACATTTGTGCTCCTCTCTATCACTGCATCTATCCTTACTAATCCCTCTCAGATGGAGAACAAAAGCAGACAGACAGTAGGTGAGACACACAGCACTTGCAATGATGTGCATGATGAATGTCGGATCTCTATGCTGCTGTTCATACCCTGGATTAGACATTGTCCTTCTTAGCCTGTCTAGAACCTCACCAGGCTTAACAATGTTCAGCAGTGAAATAGTTGTACTGTTTCTAGGTTTTCACAGTCATAGAGTACCAAGTGGGAAGGGGACCTCAAGAATCACGTGGCTACCGAGGCCATTTCTACGGGTTATAGGTCTTAAAAGTGTAAGAACATTTTAAGGTCGTAAGCAGAATTGTTTATTATATGAAAGTATGTATCTGAAGGTGTGAGAGTCCTAAATGAGCGGTCTTACAATGTCACAATCAGTTATGAGTATAAAGTCTTAGAAATAAAATTCCAGAATAAACAGTAGTCTTAACATGGAATTAAACATAACATTCCAGCCTTAGGATAAAACAACCTTCAACTCCTGACCCCCAACAGCATTTCCAGCCGTGGGGTCGCAATAACAGAAAGTGGATCATGAGATCACAAATCCCAGACAGGGATCCTGGCCGAGGGGATCACCGTGACAGAAAAGGCCCCGAGACTCAGAACCCGCACAGAATCCCCGGCCTCAGGGTCGATGGTAGCGAGGGATCCCAAACCAGACAGCGTTCCCAGCCATGGGGCCGCAGTGGCAATGGGGAGGCCCCAGCAGACTTCCCAACCGCGGGATTGCAGTGACAGGATCGCAGGTCCCAAGGTCCCGAACCCACACAGAGTTCCCAGCCGCGGGATTGCAGTGACAGGATCGCAGGTCCCAAGGTCCCAAACCCACACAGAGTTCCCAGCCGCAGGGATTGCAGGGACAGAAGGGGACTCCAGGTAGCAGAGGTAAGAAGGGGTCCCGGGGTCCCGAACCCTCGCAAAGTCCCCAGCAGCCTGAACAGAGTTCTGGGGCAAACGTCACAAGGGGGAAAGGGAATGGAAGGGATAGGACCCCAGGGCCCAGATCCCAGGCAACAAAGACTACAATAGACGGTACCTTTATAATCCCATTTGGCTCCCTGGCAGGGCTCCTTCCCCAGGCTGCAGAAGGAGAAGGTTGGATGGATAGATCAGGTTGATCAATAGATACCTCCACTTCCAACCCAGAGGCTTTTTATCCATAAGTTACAAATGCATATTCATATCTTTATCTACACACTACCCAATCTAGGTGCAATTTTCTAAGTTCGTAAAACTACGAAACACTATGAAAAGCAGTATCAAAAACCTATGCATATAGCATATCTATCAGTGCAAAAACTCTATCTTACTAGCGTAAAAGTTCTATCCTATTGTGCGTACAAATTCTATCTTGTTATGTGAAAAACTCTATCTTAACATACGTAAAAAACTTTATCTTATTTGCGCAAAATTCATACCAAAAATTATAAACAGTACTCTGTTTTTGTTGTGTCTAAACCCTATCACAAGGCCTGAAGCTCTGTACTTCTACACTAACAACTAGGCACTTAAGGCATGTGAAGCTTAAAACTGAGGCTTAGATTTCTACTTTATGCATATATAGCTTTATATATTCTAATTTTTCTAAAGGTTTTAATTCAATCCTTTCACATTTCACTCTCTGTGGAGGATCCATGGAAACATGGACTCCAACACGTGGCCTAGCCTTCCTTGGCAGAAGCCCAGTTTAGACAGGATGGTCCAGCACCTTGTTCAGCCAAATCTTAGAAGGGTCCAACATTAGAGAATCCAGCACTTCCCTCTGATCATTCCAGTGCATGATTGCTCTCATTGGGAAAAATTTTCCTCTTGTGTCCAAATGAGATCTCCCTAGGAGTGACTTGAACCCATTACCCCTCATCTTTTCCATGTGACTCCTGTAAAAAGGGAGTCTCTATCATCTTTGCTGCCAACCCTTTAAATACTGGAACATGGTGATTAATTCTCCCTTAAGCCTTCTTTCCCAACACAGGAAACCCCAGTCTTCCAAGCCTTTTCCCATATGGCAGGTTTCCTGGTCTTTTGGTCACCTTTGTGGCCCTTCTGTGGACCCTCACCACTTTTCTTGTGTGTGTGGCAGGGGCCAAAACTGAACACATTGTTCCAGGTGTAGCCCAGAATGTGCTGCATAGAGTGAGACCATGACTCCTCTACCTCTGCTGGTGGTGTCCTTGTTGATGCAGCCTGGCATCCCACTGCCTTTCTCTGCCATAGCAGGACTGTTCACTGAACTTGTTGTCCAAGGACATCCAGGGTCCTTTTCCACAGAGCTGCTACGCAGACAGGTGGATGCCAGCCTATGCTTATGTTTTCCCAGGCACATTACATTGCACTTGTCCTTGTTGAACCTCCTAAGGTTGTTGTTACTCTTCCAGCCTATTCAAGTGTCTCTGCAGGATGGCTGTCCCTTATGGAGTGTCCACATCCCCACTCAGTTTGCAATCATTAGCAAACTCTATTACTGTATACTTGATCCCATACTCCAGATCACTAACTGAAGATACAAAACAGCTGTGGGTCCAATGTCTATTCCTGGGGGATCCCATTTTTGTGACAGGCTGGCAATTTTTAAGGGAGCTTTATATTACCACATACTGTGCAACCAGGCAGTCAGTTCCCCACCCACCTCACCAACAACTTCTCTAGGCTGTGACACAACAGTTTTTCTAGGGGTAGCTCTGAGAAACTGTATTGAAAGCCTAGGGGAAATCCATTTAGACAATTGTCTTGGTTTGGAAAGACAGGTGTGTCCCAGGGAAATCTGGAACTTTCCTTGGAATGGAGAAGGTAAACCCTCTCCCCCCAAAATTATTATAATTTTGCAATTAAAGGCTTTCAGGAAAAGATTTGGGAATAGAAATAACAGGTTTTTACTAGGACTATTAAAAATACAAATGTAGCAAAGCAAATAAACAAACAAGCAACAACAACAAAATTCTAGAAACACTGACAGAGTCAGAATATGATTTGACACCCTGGTCAGGGTGTTGGGAGTAGTCCAAATAAGTCCTTCTCAAGTAACAGATGTGGTTCTGTTGGAGTAGAGCTGATCTTGTAGAAGAGTCCCATGGTGGCAAGATGAGTCCAGTCTTTTCTCTGGGAATCCAATGGAAAACAGGATGCCTGGTGTTCTTAATGTCAGATAGAAATGCTGTCTTAATCCAGGCAGAAATGCTAGCCTCCTCCTAGTGGGTGGAGCATCTCAGAATGGGATGATGTAATTTTATCAGTCATGAGGTGAGCCTTAATGGACCATTAACAGGAGATATTACCCGGAGGGAGGATGGGTTGTGGAAGAGATAAGGGACATTGCTCCACCTGTTTTTTAACAGTTGGCCCATTAACAGAAAGACACCTGCCCTCTCCCCTCCAGATTTATGAGATAAAGAAAAAAAAACCCTCTTCAACTGGTTTCAACAGATTGGGAATAGAATACATGCTTTTGGTTACATCTTGCATTGCAAGAAAGCAATGTCACCATCTCTTGCCCCACACTGACAAAGCAGGTTACTTTGTCGTAGAGGGAAATCAGTTCCTCAAGCATGATCTGCCCTTGGTGAATCCATGCTGACCTTTCTCAGAAATGTGCATCTTCTCACTTGTACCACGTCCTGGGAGAAATTTTTCCATAATTTTTCCAGGCAAAGAAATAAGACTAATAAGAACTAAAATTGCTGGATTTCAGCTCTTTCTGCCTTTAGCACTGAGAAA
Organism: Prinia subflava; assembly: GCF_021018805.1. Classification (NCBI taxonomy): domain Eukaryota; kingdom Metazoa; phylum Chordata; class Aves; order Passeriformes; family Cisticolidae; genus Prinia; species Prinia subflava. The sequence goes on along the minus strand of NC_086283.1, from coordinate 70,426,804 downwards.
TCACAGGTTTCTGGCTGTCCCCTTATCTCCACAATTTCTCAAAGATTATGGAGTGTAGCCTCTCAGTGATGTCATCCAGCTCTCTTAACACCTTGAGGTGGATATTGTCAGGGCCCATTGGTTTGTAGTGATCAAGTTTCTGTAGCAGCTCAAATACCAACCCTTCCTTCTCTACTGGTAGGCCTCTGTTTGCATTAAACTAGAATATTCTTCCCAGTGTCTGAGACTCTACAGTGTTGGCAAACACAGAGGTGAAAGGAGTATTAAGAATCTCATACTTTTCAGCATTGTTGGTGACTAATTCAGATTTCCTGTTTAACAGTAGGCCAATATTTTTCTTCTGTTTTTGTTTGTTGTTTGAATACCTGAAGATTACTTTTATAGGGCAAATTTCAATTCAAGCTGAGTTTTTTCTTTTTTAACTGCATATCTGCACACCCTGGCAATGATCTGGTACTTCTTAAAGGGTACTTGTCTATATTTCCATCTTGGTACCTATCCAAAGATGGATGTGCCACTGTTCAAGGTTGGACCGAAGAAGAAGAAGAAGAAGAAGAAGAAGAAGAAGAAGAAGAAGAAGAAGAAGAAGAAGAAGAAGAAGAAGAAGAAGAAGAAGAAGAAGAAGAAGAAGAAGAAGAAGAAGAAGAAGAAGAAGAAGAAGAAGAAGAAGAAGAAGAAGAAGAAGAAGAAGAAGATGAAACCCCTGCAGCCCTTGGAGGATCACAAGGATGCAGAGATCCGCCTGCAGCCCATGGAGGAGCCCCATACTGGAATAGGGAGATGCCTGAAGGGAGGCTGTGATCCTGTGGGAGACCTGTGGAGAGATGAGCCCACAAGGGAGCACCCTGTCTTGAAGGACTGCACCTTGTGGAAGAGTGATCCATGCTGCAGCAGTTTGGCAAGGACTGTGAGATGGAGCCCTGTTGGAGTGTTTCATTATGCTACTTGAGGTGGTTGGTCTTCTGATTCTCATCCTGGGAGGCAGCTAAGTAGCATTTTTTTTTGCAGCTCTGTTTGGCCTGGTCTATTCCACAGTATATTGCAATATCATAAGTGTTGCCACTCTGGATCCTGTACCCCAAGTCCTTCAGTTTAAAGCCTGCCCCACCAAGTTGGTCAGAGTGTTGTTAAAGTTTCCTTTGTGCCTTCTAGACAGCTGGATGCCATCCCTCTCTGACAGTCTTAAATCATGGTAGAAAGTCCCATTGTCATAAAGGCCAAAACCCTTAAGAAAGCACCGTCCACAGAGCCAGAAGTTGATTTGCAGTATATGTCTATTTCCAGCTACACTTTCTCCTGTAACGTAAAACAGAAGAAAAGGTAGCTTAAACATCAACACTTTTTGCTTGTGCTCCCTGGGGTCTGAAGCTTTCCCCGATCTGCCCAAATTCCAGCTTGCAGTATCATTTGTGAAAAGTAGCAAAGGATAGCAGGCTGTGCTCTGCAGAAGTTTTGCCACCTTCCCAGCAGCATCCTGGACCTTAGCTCCCAGAAGGCAGAATACCTCACAGGACCACCTGTCAGCCCAGTAGATACAGGTGCCTTGGTGATCCTTAATAGAGAGTTACTCATGAGTACTCCTCATTTCTTTTTGCAGTTTTCACTCTCTGCTGCTGTACAATTTCTCCATGCAGATCTTGTTTGTGGATGTCTACAGCTGTTAAAGCTCCAAATTTATTTTTGGTTCTAATGCTGGAGTGTTGGAAATGATGCAAAATCCTGATTTTGTGATTATTTTTTCTAATAGTTTCATGGAACTATGCAAGTGATATGCTGCTTTGCCAACTCACCTCAAAATACTGAACTAGTCCCAGGAAAGTTGAAGGGGCTGAAAAAGGTAATCAGATTGTAAATGTCTATACCAAGTATTTTAGAACTGATAACAGCTTTTACTCATCATGGGATAAATTGGAGATTTGCTCCATCCAGCATCCCAGACTGCCTTCACTTCCAACCTTAGCCCCAGAGGCAAATTAAAGAGATGTGATAGATACAATATCCTTCAGAGATTTCATATGAGCAAATCTCACCAATATATATGGTTGTCATAATATTACCTGGCCTCATACAGATTACTTATCAAATTACCTTCACACTTCATGTCAGAAGCTAGAAACTGATGAAACATTGAGATACAGCCAGGTTTTGAGGGTTTACAGGAACTCTCTTTTCTGAAGACATGAACTCTAATGAAAGGCTTTTCCAAATTCTATAAATTTCAGAGTCACAATCATTGTCAGAAAATGTGGGTTTAAGTTCTAAGTAAATTAATAACTTTATCCTTACTAAATAAGAAGAGATCTCACTCACACTTCTCGTAAATGCAACGTGTGCAATTTCCTCAAAGTTTTCACAGAATATTTAGTAAAAGGTATGCACTTGTGTTTATTTGCTTTTCTCTGTCATCCCCTCTTGTGGTTTGTGGGGACAAAGGACAGTCCAGAAGGGGATTTTCTCTCTGCAAATTCAAGCAGGGGCTTCCTCTGTTGAGCAGCAAAAGGGGCATGGCTTCCAGGAGGGTGTGAATTTAAAGGTATTTTTTTCCCATTCAGCAGAAGCTGTGCTGAGATTTCCTTGATGTATTGCCAAAGAGCCATACTTCTAGGTTTTAACTTTTCCCATGCTAGTTGTTCTTGGCTTTGATGGCTGTTGATTCCAGCAGATATTGTGGAGGACAACCCTGTAAGGCTTCACACTAAATCAACCCCAATCTTTCTCTCAGTCTAACATAATGCACTTCAATGATTAACCTGGAGCATCTCTTTTCTGCTCTAGTTATGTGCTTTCTAGGACGAGGACCATCCTTCTGTTCATGCTGTATGGCACTCTGCACAGAGGGCTTCGCGTTCAGTTGCAAAGGCAAAATGCAGGTTAAACAGATGCAGGACTCATCGAGGCACCTATCTGCAAAGTCATGCTTTAAAACACATTTTCCCATCCCTTCTTACTTGTATTGAGATTTCTGAGATACATATTCAAAACATGTTTACAGTTAGCTGAAAATTTGTTTTAGAGCATAGCAGGATGATCTTTTCCCCTGGTACCCTTGTGGTTACTCACTTTAGCAGCTAGTTTTATTTCATATTAATACTACTTTAAGACAAACTCTATTTCAGACATTTCATGCCACATTCATTTTTCAAGCTTCTAATGATAAAGACTAACTGACAATGCTAGAGCCATTCTAACATGAAGCTTTTATTTGAAGTGATGTAGCAAAAAAAAATTAATCTATATTTAATCACCTATTGTTCTTTTAAATAATGATAATTTATTTCATCCTGATATCAAATAGGGATTTTACCACATGGAATCCTACGGCTGCATTTCCAATTAATAACATTCAGAAGTTCTGAAATGCAAAATTTCACAATTCACTACTTAAAACTCTAAAGTCTGTCTCTAGAGCTATAGTGAAGATAATCATTCCTCATGTAAACTATGATATTTATCATACATAACATTTCTTCTTCCTTCATCTTAAGCAATGATTCAAATGTTAACATAAATATATAACACATATATATAATATATTTTTTGAATTGGCTAGGAGATCAACCAATAAAGAATTTTTTTTTATGAAGAGACAATGGTTTCTGACTCAGATTCCTTTTATTTTATGTAACTTTCAATTCCCCTGTGGCACTTTCTTATGCAAGTTTTCTATTCCTAATCTACTAAGCTGTCATTTATGATTAATTTTTAATAATTTTATTACATGCATCTCATAGCCTTGATAGAAGAGCAGTACAGTGTTTCACAGAAACATTGGCAGTTTATACTCAGATCTGTCTCCCTCAAATTGAGTCTTCCTGTCTTTAGATGGGGAGACAAAATTAGAAAGGGTTCTCTGTTAACTGGATTTTAATGCATATTAAAGCTTTTTAAGTTCTGTCTGCTTGCTTAAAAATTCAAGCATTAGCTGAGCAAGCAAGTTAAACCAAATTTCGTATTCTTAACGTATATGGTATAAGAGCGCAAGTCACACAAGCAGTGAAGCAAAAGGAGTTGTAAAGAGGGAGATAAAAAATTTATCCACAATGCTTTGGTCTTGAAGATTTGGGCGGTAGCAACTCAGGGGCTTGAAAATCAAGGGCAGAAAATCTGATCTGCTTCTTGAGAGCTGAGGCAGCACTTCACACCAGACAGAGTTCTTCTACCTCTGAGGGTGCCTTCAGAAGCCAAGGTAGTTGAACTTGTTGCTCCTGGGATCCAACAGGATCAAATTATCCCACCTACAAAGTAGATTTTTATTCATTTCCCATCAAAGAATCTTTTTTAAAAAATCACCTTTTTAAAAAAAATTAACATGGACTTATAAGAAACTTATGTTTCTTATAATTTAAATATTTATTCCAGGCTAAATAAGATAGGAAATAAGACAGGATGCTATAAGTATGCTAATAAGATAGGAAATACTCTGAAAGAAGAAAAAAAAAAGCCTCTGAAAGTATTTGCCTTTGCATATGGGACTCTCTGATTAAAAGAAGCCAAGTACACACTACCTCAGGTAATTTCAGTTCTAATAGCCAGAATCCACAAGTCAGTGATTTCCTTAATGGAAGAGTTTTAACATTTCTTTTGGGAATATCTGGCACTTGAGCACTGTTGAAGCAGAATGCCACTTACAGTTTAAGAAAAATTACTGTCAAGTGAATAATGGCTGCTCAAGGCACATGTTATCTATTTCTGCAATTAGTAGAGAAATCCTGTTGTAAGACTCATTTGAAACATCAGTTTTACTGCCAGAGGAGAGCAGCAATGTGTGTTGCATTTGGCAGCACTGCTGTGCTGTAGTTAAAGGCCTGTCAGGCTTACAGTTACAAGGTTTTACTTTGAGAATTGTACAACTATGAGATATAAATTTTCTCCAAACAAAGTCTGCATTCAAGATTTCCCCTGAGAAGGAGTTTCTTCTTACAGAAAATGAGTCAGTCAAAAGGGATTTTTTTTCAGTGTTGTCAAAGGTGATTTTTCTCTTTTAATGTTAAAAATATTAAAACCTTAAACCAAAATTGCAATATATTAAGCAGATATTCACATTCTTCATGAAGCAGTGGATATGAGATTTGCCAAACTCTATTTCTCTCAGAGCTAAGTCCTGCACACACAGTATACTGTTTCCCACCAGGTGATTGCTATATAAATTAAGAATCTGATGACAAGTCTTTCCACAGAGAAAACTGAATAAAGGTTCAGTGAGTATAGCTGTATTCTACACTCAACTTAGGACACATGTCCCTGAAAACAGAGTAGTTCTAGAACTATCTTCTTTCTGAAAGAGAGGTAAAAATATCTCTCTCTGTGTATGTAAACTCTGATTTCCAGGGAACTTGCTCTAGCATGATAGTTTTAACCTAAAAATAGTAATTGCAAGCATGTATCACAATATTTCCATGCTGGCAATTCTAACATTTGTTGTGCTATACATAGTTGATAAGGGTTGAAAACCTTCAGCCTCTTAGCTGCCCATGAGTAAAAAAAAAAAGAAAATTTTGGATAAATGGACCTCATAACAGAATTAGGCTGGAAGGAGGAAAGAATTTTTAGATGGGGACATGACACAAATGCAGTTCCTAACCCAATATCCCACACCTATATCTAATGCTGTGTTAAGGTTTCTGAATCCTCTGAATATGAGTTACACCAATCGCTTCCCTTCCTCTTCTTTGGTGCTGCTCAGATCCAGGCCCATAGGACAAATGTCAGTATTTTTCCACCCCATTCCTCATCTGGATGACACAAAGAGACGAGAGTCAGGACGTGCTCCTGTCACATCAAGTCAAAACCATGAAGAGATCTACTGTTCCAGAAGTTCAACTTGAAATACAGTTTCCTCTGAAAAGAAAATTTGGAAGACCTTGTCTATATGCTGTCTATATTTATTTAGATAATTTTTGAGAAAAAGAAGTCTCTGTGGCTTTTACCATAAGCCTAGATGCAGATGTTAGCTTTGCAAACACAACATTTTGCAGTTTTAATGACATTTACTATCCATCCACAACATACATGGCAAGTAATACCAAACGATTTGTACTATCAAGAAACACTATGCAAACTGCAACATTTCCTATGTGATAGTCCTGAGAGAAAGAAAAAAATATCTGTAGTAGTCACAAGTACAATAAATAAGCCTTAAAAATGTACAGAGAACAGAAAAAAAATTATGGTAGGTAAAGTTTTCCTGTTGTCTGGGACAGGAGATTTCCTCTGGAGCAGATTTTCTTCACACTCTATTTTTGTGCAATCTGGCTGACTCTTTTCTTTGGAGCCTGCACTCAGAAAATTAGATGTACTTCAGGTTTCTTACTGTGGTGATTGATTTGGTGCTAAATAGGACACATTGTGCAAGCAGATTGGTGAGAAGGAACATTTTTTCTGGGATGTAAACTGTGGCCTGGGCATAGAAGAGTGTGCAGTTCATGGTTGTGCAACATTCTTTTGGACATTAACGAGATGTGATGTGCCTTTCCCTGGGAGAAAGTCTAACACAATGCAATGTTCCCATCTTATTAACTGGCATTACATAGCCTTAGATTTTCATACAATGATGTTCACTGGTCTGGCATCTGCAAACATTGCCTCAGCTACTATACAAATCAGATATATGTCAAGAAGAAAATCACAAGCAGTTTTCTCTCTTCAAACTGTATTTCTAGCATCACAAATTTGAAGTTTTGTGTTTAAGCTTATGACATCATATTTGACACAAATAGTTAAAATCATCAGCAAAAATTTTTGTTATAATCCAAGCCTTCCTTCTAGTGGAATTCTTTCTTTGCCCCATAAAAAAAAAAAAAAAAAAGAAAGATGCTTGCTGTTATCATATTAGTTTCACTTAGAAACTCATGCTGGAGGGTCAAAAATAATTTTAAAACTAAAATACTTTGTCACTTATACTGTGAATTTCAAATTTGTATAACATCTTTGAGGGTTGAATTTGGAGTGTTCTCATGGTAAAGAAGGGGAAGATTTACCAGAAGGAGGATTCAGCCCTGGGGCAGCCATGACAGTGCTGTAATTTAAGTGCTGTAACACATTTAAAAGTTCATCCGGTGGACCTGTGGGAAGAGAACAAGGGCATCAAAACAAAAATAAATGTCTATTAACCACTCCATTTCTGCAGGTATGAGGAGACCCAAACAGTGTTTTCTCTCATGGTATGAATGCCTTATTTCCAGCCTTGTTTATATAGTCCATATGAAAAGAGACATTTAATAAATTGATTAAAAACTAAATCTGAACTAGTTTTGTTCCCTCCTCACACCTTTATGGATAGAAATCTTTGGTGTTTTGACTGTGTGCCAGTGAAGTGGAGGGTGTCCAAGACAAACTTGCAGCCTCCAACATACCCTAAATACTGCATGTCACAGAGGACACGGAAAGAACTACACAAGGACACGCTGGTGAGCGAAGCAGGAAAAAAGGGACTAGTTTATTTACAAAACTCAGTTTTATACATTTCTTATGGGGCCTGTGGATTGGAGGATGGAATCCCCACCTCTCAATCTACATTGGTCCAGCTAACTGTCAATCAACTTTCTCTTCCCACCCAGAAATCTGTAAGCAATGAAAGACAGTTAGCAAAACATGGCCAGTGTTTAGTAGAAAGTGTGATAAAGTAAAATTTCTGACTCCAATATGAAAAACATTACAGAAGGGTTAGAAAAGTCTTCAAAACCAAGGTAACAACTGCCCTAAGCTTATACCACCTTTTTTCATTCATTCCTGATATGTCTGATAAAAAATTGTAAATTGAAATAACAGCTGCTGGGCTCTGAAGAAAAAAAACCTGCATATAAATGACAGATTTCTGGTCCATTAAAACCCTAAGACTGTAGTTATTTCTCTAGGCTCCATCCTTTCACTGCTGCGATTTGCTCTGGCATCTAGGAGCAAGTGTAGTTCTGCTTCTGGAGATGTCCAGTGGAGACCCTCTCTAGAGGACAGAGACCTCATAGGAATCCTTTGTCCTGAATCAAAGGCTGCTGGCACAATCTGTTATCAGCCCAGAATAAGGCTCTGTACATAAATATTTGTGCTTCCTTTTGGCAGGTCAAAGTATTACAGCTTTGACATGAAAGCAAGGTCTGCAACTATTTTTGACAGAAAGATTGACAGCTCTCTGGTCACAGCTGATTTGTGGAAATTTCTGGACTGTGGATAGTTGCAGAAGTCACTTTAACCTTGGGCGTGTGTTGTGGGTTAATAACTGTGGGTGCCTCTTGCTGCAATTTTGTTTTCTTTCTTATTTTGTATTTCTTCCTTACGTGATTATTTTTTTAACACCTCCTTTCCCTCGTAGTAAGTTGATATATGTTGACAGGTTTAGCTTCACAGTAAGTCAAAAGAATAAACTGCTAGATTGACTATGCACTTGTTTCAAAGATATTCAATTTTTTTTTTATCATTGAAGAAACTAAAATTCACTGTTGTATCTGAGACATTAGTCAATAATATGACTCTGAGCCTAGCCTTTAATTTGCATTAGGGTCACAAGCTTATCAGAAAAACAAGGTTACTGAAGTGTGAGTTTGAAGACATATAAAAGTGACACCTGTTTGTGTTCCACCCTTCCCAGGCTTTCCATTCTCTTGCTTTGTGAAGCCTTTCCAGTCCAGCAACTTCTAAGAGCATTTTAAAATGTATTCTTCCTCGACAAGTGCTTCTGTTTACAGTAGAGCTTTCAAGAACTGACAGGTATGCCTTAGTGCACTAATTTATTTATCCTATTCACATGCAAAGCCATGCACAGCTTCTTAGTGCTGTCTCAGGTTGAGAACTGAAAGCACACTATAGCCAGTTAGATACTGAATTTTGACATGGAGCTATCCATGTCAGCTCAGTTTACATATCAGGGTCTCCAAGGGAATAGGGCCTGTGATTTGTAGACTGTTTTTCCAAAAGCAGGTTTCCAATAAACCCTGTTTCTTGCAAAATGAAGTTTCAGAATAACCCTGAAACACTAGTTTTGATGAAAGGGTAATTTAATACACTTGCTTGAAGTGTATGAAGCTGTTCAAAGAAAATTTTATAAAGCCCTTGTAAAATTAGCCTAGACAATAACTTGCTAAGAAAAGTTATAGATAAAGAATATAAAATACTTACTTTTATTAATATCATCACTGACCACAAAATAGGATATCAATCTTTCCATTAAAAGCAGAGGAAGAGTGTGTTTTCCTGTCTTAAAACTGTAAGATGGAATTAAGCTTTCTCAGAGTCCTAGATGTAACTAGTTCACCTTTTGTGATAAACTTATCCTACCATTTATTGTCTCCATTAATCTTTCAATTATATGTTCATAGTATTGTCTAATATTTACTCTGACAGACTCTGAGATAATGGTAAAATTCTCAGAAATGTTAGTAATCCTGATTTCACATAGGCATGTAAATTTCAGATGATATTGACCAGGTTTTAGGGCTCACAGTCCAGGTAATTCAGTCTTCTCCTGAGAAAACAAGAAAAATTCCAAACAACCAGTAATATACCTCCTCAGGAAGGCTGCAAACAGAACACAAATCAAAATACATTGTTTTGAATTTCTACTCCGCCTTGTTGTTGTCTGAAATAGCTTTTGCACACACTTCCTCTTTAGAAGATAGTGTTAGGAGAAGTTTAAAAACTCTACAGAAAGCTAGTAAGACCCCCCGCCAAGACCTAAAGCAATGCTCATGGAAAGTAAAACCACTTATTTTATCCTCATTTCTTTCCTCACCCCACTTTCACCCAGTAAAAAAAGCAAGTGAAATGAAACAGGAGACAGTGAGAGCAAGACACTCAGTACAGTGAACAAGGAAAAGCTAGAAGAACATCTGAAGGAAGAGCTAATTAAAAAAACCCCATGTTTCTCCTGATATATACCTCCCAATTATTTCTAATGTTTTTTGTTATCTAGTTGAGGGACGCTTATTCTTTTCTGCTTAATACTGTGGGTATGGTTTTGTGCTGTAACCGGAGTAACACAATGGACACATTGTTATTTTCTTGTACTGATCGTGGTTTCAGCTGTACCATATCCAGGGTACTAGGAATCCATCTTCAATTGAATCTGAAACTGTAGTATATCCTTGTAAGAAAAATGATGGTGTGTCACATAAACCAGAGAATGAGGAAGGTTTACAGTAGTGATGTAGTACATAGGAAGGTTTGTAATGTGGTGAGGTAATGTACTCTAATAACTAAATCTGTTGAAATAAAAATTCATCTGATTCTTACATACAGTTGGTGAGCAGTAAAAACAAACCCTGCTAAACCTATTTCCTTTTCCCACTGCCTCTATCAACTGAAAGTCTAGAAAATAATTGCAGAATTTAATACCAACATGAAATGTTTTGTTCAACATGAACAAAATAGAATTAACTTTATTTATGAGTAACACAGAAAAGCCTGCTTACTACTGTAATTTTTAACTTTTAGTTTCACATAGACTTCACACAAGTCATACTAAAGTTAATTCCATGATTTTTTTTTGGGGGGGGGGGTTGGGTTTTTGGGTTTTTTTTTTTTGTTGAAGCACTTTTTCCCAAATTCTGTTCTCCCCTTTGTTTTTTGTTTTGTTTTTTGGCTAACAGCATATTTGTTTAGGAGGTAATAAAAGTTTTCTTCAGTTGTAAACCTGATGGTTGAATTTGGAATGTAAATCCATCTACTCTACTGTTTTGCTTTCTTCTGTTGCATCTACCAGTTGTAGTGAAGGACAACCAGCCAAATTTAATTCAGCAGTAAGGTAGGCAAGGTAAGTCCCCACTCAGTGCACACTGTCTGCTGAATTAATCTACAATTGCTGCAGCCCAAAATATTTGCATTCCTTCTTAGCATTCACTGGAAATGGAGGACATAGAGCACAGGGTATTTCTGGTCCTGTTTTTCCAAAAGCTGACCACACCTTCGGTGCAATAGTTCACCTTATGAAGCACAGGCAAGTTTGTTCACAAACTGCTCAGGTTCAGCAGTTCCTGCTGCAGTAAGTGCGGCATGGACCCAGTGTCCCGGTGAGGCTGACTTTCGATGCACATGACTCAGGAGTAGGCTTTTACTTATGGCAAAACATTTACCACTCTTCTGGCAATTCATAGCCACAACAAAATGAAAGACTAATCTTTGAGAATAACTGAGGACACCAAAATGATCTTTTCAGCCCTCTTTTTTTTTTTTTTTAATTTCATGGTCTTCTTTATAACCTTCAATGTGCTTGCATCTGCCCTTCCTCCTCCTGTTCTGCCTTCTCTGCTTTTTTCAAACACTAAGCAAGATATTGAGAAAGCATGTTTTACTGCTAGAAAGGAATTTGATACAGAATCTGCTTCTAGCCCCAAAATGCATAGTCATCTGTTTGATATACAGTGTTCTGCACATCCTGGCCTGAGAGGCAATTGGTAAAAGTTAACAACAGTGTGAAACATAAGATTCCCAGGCATTCACAGAGGAGCAGTACCACCCCCTGGCACACCATTCCTTCCTTTGTTTTCCAAAGGCAATCAATCATTTGTCAATGAAAAACCTCCCACCTTTTTTTTTTTATTTTTTTCCTTTGCAGAATATATTAGTTAAATCTTCTACTTTGCAGCCAAAGGAAAATCTCTGCCTGAAATGGTGTCCCCAGTTGAAACACAAATTTGTCATGCTCATTTAATCCTATAATGCTTATCTGCTTTACCACCTTTGGGATGTACAGACTTTCACTATCATCAAAGTCCCAAGCCCTCTCTCCTCCATTTCCCTATTATAATCCTATAAATAAACATTTGAAGAACAAAAAGGACTACCTTCTGTATGGGTGGGGGAAGGGGTTCCTAGGTGATTTTTGAAAGGACACTACTAAGCTAATCACTCGCTTTGCAGATGTGCCCATCTTTTCAGGCTTGCCAAAAGTAGCTATCATTTGTGTGCTTTCATTTTGTGTCAGATTAACCCAACAAAGTGATGTGACAGCCAGATTCAGATCCAAAATGAGCTTGTTTCATAGCCTGCAAACTCAAATTATTCCCAGGCTTTTCATGTCAGCTGCTGTAAACATGCATGGAGATAACAGCAAATATCAGAGGTTTGACTGAGCTGGCTTTGCAGCTCTCATTGACACTCCTTGAAATGTTTGAAGGTATCTTAGTAACACAACTTCATCTTTTTCCTAAAGACAAAAAAAGTCTTAATGCCTTTCAGATTGTTAAAAATTAAAAAGACTTTCCAATGTGATCACTTACATGAAGCTGCTTGAGATACAAAATTCTGATGGAGGATATATAACAAATGTGGAACATAGGAGATTTCGAAAAACAGTGTATATTTTGAAACGTTTCTGTACCTTTCATTTTTCACATAGATTTCTTCCAAAATCCTGATTCAAATTTAGTTATTTCAGACATTATATGTAGGTGCAATGTCTAAATGGGCATGCTGTGAAATCTAAATAAGGGCCTAGACAAGATATTGGAATTTGTGAGATCACTTGTTTCTGTTCACAAGGAATAATGTTTTGTTTCTGATCAAAATTAACATACTTTGGTGTTCTAAACCTGGAACAAAACAAGAAAGTTCATTCACTAAATTAAAAAATGAAAAACTCTCATTCACTTCAATGATCTCTGGATTAGTTTTTTGTTTTCAAGACACCAATAATCTGTCAAAGATAATCCTACACATACTGTTAAACTGCCACAACAAAGTTGAATCAAACTCTACCAGTATTAGACTTTGTGAAGAAGTAGATGTGAGATAAGAACTAAAATAATGGTGCCAGCTTCTTCTTTAAAATGCCTGTTTGTGGTAATTTGAAAAGTCCGTGTCTGGAAAGTCTTACTTGACAAGTTATAAAACTAAGTTTAAATACTAGCTGAGTTCTTCATAGACTACTCACTTCCACACAAACATACACACATGCACAGTGTAATCTCAGGTTATTTGTAGCCTGAGAGATTCAGGTTATTTGTAGCATACTATGAGTCAGGGAGTCCAGGACTGTAATTCCAGGTAAAACTGCATCACACTAACCTGCACTAAATTTCAGGAAGGAGTAAAACCTAAAGCCTTGAGTCCAAATATCTCTTGAAACTTTCTACTTACCTTTATTTTGACTTGTAAGGCAAACTGATCCCAGAAAACAAGAGATGCAGCATGCCATTTTCATATAATCAAATTTCCAACCATACTCCTTTCCAACTAACCTAAGATAATTAGCTATCATTAATCATTAGGGAAGAAAGCTATGTCAGTCAGACCAAATAGAACTTCATACACATTTTTCATTGACTGAATGGAAATAAACTAGAGATAGTATGAAGCCTGCACTAAGTACTTTTCTACAGAAACCTAAAAAGACACCCCACCAAAGTCACTCATCTTTGAGTTTTTGGTTTTCTTGAACTTATTTAAATAATTTTCAAATTGTCAGACCAAGAGGAGTTACACATTTTTACTATAAAATTCCGTGCCAAATGTTATGGGGTTAATATCTCTGTTAGTATCTTTAGTACCCCATCAAAAGCTGAAGCATTAGCAAATGCCAGAAACAATGTCATAGTCAACTCCTGCTTGATTAAGAGTGCTTCAGCTGCAATATCAGTTTAAATGGGTGTAAAAATGGGGGGGGGGAGGCAAATCCTAAATTAATTTGTAGCTTTAGAATAGTTTATTCTCAGTGAAGTTAAGTCAATTTCAAATATAGGTGGCACTTCCGATTAGTCAATCTTATTAAAGATTTGATCCAGGTTTTATAGACAGAAGCAGATGTATGTATAGGAAAGCTGAATTTATATTCTTGCTCTAAACACTTCTGTCTTCAGCATTTATCTCCATTTGAATGACATTAAATTGGAATCTAGTAAGTCAGACCAGATGTGTTTGGTGATTCCTTTATTTCGAAGGGAGATGATTGGAAGAGGTTTTGAAAAGGTTGCTTTTTCTTTCAAGAAAGCAAAGCCTATAAATGGATAAAATTCTTGCAAACACAAGAGTAGTGAGAGAGGAGAACATCAGACTTAAGAATTTCTCCATTCTCAAATGGTTTTAATTTTTTTTCTCCTGGAATTTTGAAATGTTGCCATCTGAAAAGGTTAAAATGTGTATAGTGGAAAAAAGTAGTATCATGAAGCCTTTATATTTATCCTTAGTTAGCCTTGTGCATTACTAATCCTTAGTTAGCCTTGTGCATTACTAATTTCCAGCTCACTTTAATGAATATGAACAGCATCATAACAGACTCAAAATACACCCCTGCAAAACTAAGAGTGACAGAATATACTAGTGTCCACAGGACACCTTCATAGTCTGAGGCTCTTGTAACAACAAAGTCCAAATATTATTGAGAAATTTCAAAAATTCTCCTCTTGAGAGAGAATTTTGCAACAGTTTGAGTATATATCCTTAGGGGCTCTATAACAATTTTCATATTTATTCTTTACTGAGCCTAGATAGCCTTTTCATGTCAGACTTGTGATAAAACATCTTCTAAGCTTTAGGTCTTTTGGTAAACTTCTGTTGTTCTCAAACATACAAAAATCAAAGCTGATGTTTTCAGCTCTACCTGAAGAAAGTTGGCTGGAACACATAAAAATGTGAAGGCAAAAAATTGTAGATGAGTTCCCTGCAAAGTGATTCCATCATGGTTCTTAGGGCATCCCATGGAGAAATCTTCCTTACCATATCCAGACCGTTTTGGAATCCAGAGTGCTGATTCATATATTTTCTGGTATTTCCAGTGCTTTCTTTCAGGAAGCACTTGATTTAGGGACTACAGAGTCCTCCCATTCTTAACTTGGAGGCCACTCCAACACCTCAGCTCACATCCTGGGGCTATGTACCTCTGCAGTCTCTGCAGCCCTGGACAAAAGAAGGTGTTTGCCATCAACACGAGTATTCATGCACGTGTCTAGTTACATGGTTAACCCTTACAATAATTTAATAGCAACCTAACAAGTAGCTAAGCTTTCACATTTTCCAGTGCTTCCTTCAGTAGTCTTGTTTCCCACAAATGAGGAAGAGGGCAGATGAAGACCTTACACTCTGGGGCTGTTAGGAAGTTCAGTTTTGCTTTTAACAGTGCCTCATATAATAATTATGTAATAAAGGCAAGGCTGGACTTGCATGTTCAAGGGGCAGAGATATAGATACTGCAAGCATAAGAAAAACCTTGACAGCCTGGATATTCCATTGTCATCACCAAAATTCGTATTTAAGGGAAATTTATTAAACAGCCTAAATCTGTATACTTTTTGTTATTAAAAGTTTCATTTGAGTGTGGGATTGTTTTCCTTCATTTGAATATTTCCAGAAATTACATTATTTTTAATTGATTGAAAATGCAAAGTTTTAGGATTTTATTCACTGAAGAACAGAAGTTGTTTTTTTTAACTTTGGAGAGTTTTTTTTTTCCTTTACAGTAAAATGTGACAGAGAGACGCACAGTAAACCCACAGTCAGAACCAAAGTATGGCTTTTATTCATTTCTCTGCCTTACCCACACCTTGTAAAGATCTACAAGAAGATGACACCTCTGGTAGTCTACTTTTCATTAATGATGTGTTTAAAGTTGAATTCATATTCGTCTGTCAACTCTGTTGACAGAACCTGCTCCCACTTGAACAACATTACATTAGAGTGTGGTATTTCGATTGTAACAAAATCTTAATAGATGGTTAATTTATCCTTTCCAAGACCAAAAAGACCAACAGGGTCTTTGCAAAAAATTCTGGCAGACAAGTCGGTCCTACTCTTTGGACTGCATGTTACAGACAGAGAGGTGATGTCAGGAAGTCTATATTTTTAGGTTTTATTCTGTTGCACATTTAATACTTTTTTTACTTAATCTGTCCATGTCCTAATTTATAGGAGCATTACCTTGATGCAGATTATTTCACTTTTTATCAGTTACTTGCTTCTGCTATTTATATTCTCAAGTGTGTAAACACTCAGAAGCCATAAATTTACAAGTGGCTAGCTTGCTCTCCCCAGCAACTCCAGTCAAAAGGTATTTTGGAAGAAATCAGGTGTCTCTTGCTTCTTGCAAAAATTAATATTAAAAAAGTCTCATGTTTGCAGTATTACTAGGGGATCCTTTCTAGCAATAAAACAAAGGTCCTCTCATTGCTTCTTGAAGCAGCCAGTGAAGTTAAGCTATTTTTTACTTTATTATATTTGTGAATTACCTGTCCTTTTTCAAACTATATATTTTTAAATTATTAATTGTCATTACTAGTGCTATGATAATATTTTCATTCTTAAAAATTAGTAATATGGTATCTTAAATTAACGTTGGCCAACAGCAGCCTATCCCAGTGTTTATGATAGCATAGGGTTAAAATGTTTTTAAAATCATGGGAATTGTATACAATAGATTCAGGAAGGGGAGGAAAGAAAGGTTGGGCCTGGTAGGCCTGGGAAAGGGAGCCACGGCTGGGTACGCCCTGGGAATGAACTGTCTTTACTAGATCTTGTGAAACTGCACCTGCGTAATCAGTAAATGATAAATTATATGATTGTTAGATGTGATGATTATTCAGTAATTGAATATCGTTATTGTTTAATCAAAATAAGAATCCTGAGAAACAACATTTGGGGGGCTTGAGAATTTGTGCTTGGGTAAGATCAATGTATAAAATAGAACAATATAAGTTTAATAATTAATATGTAGTTATGGAATGAAAAAGGTACATGTCCATCTCAAATCCATGTCAGCTTCAGATTTGGGTCTGTACCCGTGATTCCCAGAGCTCTTAATAAAAGCACCTGCATATAATCATCCTCGGTGATTGTGGGTTTCTACGCTAACACTAAGAATCCAGGACAGGTGAGGGAAAGCAAATAGTCCTGCTTCACAAATTTTTTCCTCCAGAGGCAATGGGAGCAAAGATAATACAGTGGGCCTTTACCCCCTCCAGAATGTGTTTCTGAGTGTTTTGGCAGATGGGAGAGGGTCGGAATGGGTTTTATTGTTCAGGTGTTTTCAATGGCCACTTAAAAACAATTTAACCACTTCATTAACTAAAACCTAAAGAATTTGTCTGTCCTCCCCAGTACACATTGCATGGAAACGGGACACTCCAAATTCAAGGTCAGCCAGTCTCTTGGAATTACATCATGTAGTAATTAACAGTACCACACATCAGTGCATCTTTACTCAAAAGAATGCAAAGGGCCTTATTTGGATTGATTAGTCCTACTTACAACATTTTATATGCTGAACTAGAAAAGGACTCCTCATCTTGTGTTAAATATGGAAAATAAAACATCATTTTATTACCAATTCCCAGAAAGGATTTTAAAATCATGATAAGCATTAATTTTCTGATGCTCTTTAGCTTAAGATGTTTGAAATATATTTCTTTACATAAATCAAATATTACAAACCATGTTAAACCTGGCTGTGGTGTATTAAAATCATAACGTTTTGAGCTGAAAAACTGATCTTCAGACTATGGTCTGACTGTCCAAGCTAGCAATCCATCCTATTCCCTACCTCTGCCTAAAATACAAGCAATTACAAAGAGATAGCATTCTACCTTAGTCAGCTTCTGCTGCGGAGATAATTCTCAGCTATGTTTTGATAAGAACTTCTCCAAATGTTTCATATTAACACCAGAACTGCTCTGAACTCTCTGTGTATTTGTACAAGCCCAAGATAATTTGTTCACTGAGAGCACTGACTGAAAGCCAGCTTTACCGGTGCGTTTGAAATGAAGCAGTCACATGAAAGAACATATTTCTCTGTTATGTTTTAGAGATCCTCCACTGCATCCTCAGAAGTCAACAATCCTCACATGTGAATAAGGGAACCAGAACTAAGCCACAATAACAGGCACTTTAAAAGCAAGTTTACTTTGCTGGGTTCTGCAGACTGAGAGATGTGCCAAGATTTACCCAAGCAAGAGAAACATTTGTTCATTTCTTGCCCTCTTAGTCTTTTCTCCATACCTTAATCCTATTGCTCACATAGATATACCATCGGCAGCTATAAAAATTTCAAGTCTGTTTGTACGTCATCTCCAAGAAACCTGCTGTACAAAGCACCTTATACAGAGTGTATAGATTGTCTTTCCTTACAAAGGAACGAAACTAAAAGAATATCTTCTGATCAAGACACAAGATCATTCATGCAGCAATTTAGGATAGGTGTGTTGAAAAAAGCAGAATTTGCAGAAGTTATATCTAAATACGACTGAATAAGGAAGGTCTGCCCAAAATCTGGACTGTGTAAGACAGATGGAGAAAATTATTTAAGATTTCCCGCCTCTCTTTCCATAGACTGCCAGCTAGAAAATTCCTTTGAAGTTTCCTATTTATGGTCAGAAGCCAAGACTAACATTTTATTTTGGTTTCGATAAAGACTTGAAACATTTTATGTATTCATATAAATTTAGTAATATATTAAAGCAAATAAAAATAAAGGTGTTATTCTTCAGCTGCAAGTATGATACAAATTTCAAGTATTCCCTCATATGAGCAGAAGCTTGAAGGATTGTAGAAAAAGCTCTTCTGTGTAGATCAGGATTTCACTATTAATTGCACCCTCATCAGCTCTCTTCCAAGAAATCACTGAAGCTAGACTGAAAATAAATACATGAAGTCACAAATTTCATCTTCATGTGCAAATCCTCACCAAGATCAGCCATGTGTGGGCTTTGTCTGCAGGATTTAACCTAGAGTAACCCAGATCCAAAGAACAAAGATTTAGAAGAATACAAAACGCAAACTCTGACAAATTAGTGAGCAGAAACAAGCCTACACTGCTCCTCTGGAAAGCCTTCTTAGAGCACAGCTGCTGTGACACAAGCTATTCATAACCCTCATTGTGTGTGCTGCAGTTGTCACGGGAATATTGTGGTGAATCATATAATCATCCAAGTCATAGCAATGTAAAATCACCTTTTTTGTTTTTCCCAGGGGTTATCTCTTCCCTGCAAACCATCTTTTTGAATCCCTACTGACTGCAGGAGAGCGGACATGAACACTTTCAGCTGTGTACAAATTGTTAGGAATGGCTCATGCTCTTGAAAGCTTCCAATTTTAGCAATATGACTCATACAGCTTGATAATTTTAAATATCTTCATTATTTCTAGTTCATTTCATTCTGAGCTGCTATATATAAATTGAGTACCTAGAGCATTAGAGAGATTACTTCTAAAAACCTACTGGCAAATATATATATATATATATATGTATTTAGGACAGGCTGACCACAGAAACATACAGTTTTTCAGCACTGGTTAACTGTGATGAGAGAACCACGTGAAGAACAATGAAAGGCTTTTTGTCATATTACAAAGCAATTCCAAAAATACGAAGCAGGTTTTGGCCTATAATTAAAATTCACTGCATAAGCAAAATTTTCAAAATGTCAATACAAGATATTAAAAATACTTCTGCCAGATTTTGCTTGATAAAAGGATTTGGTTCCAGGGAACTGATTTTCATGCATCCAAGGTGCAATCAACCCTAATACAAAATTAAGAACATTCAGTAAGTAACAATGGAACAACAAGAAACACAAGCAAATAAGAATTTTCTTTCAGGCTCATCTTAGGTGTTCAGTCACCATCAAAGTGAGGAGTAAAATGCATTATTTCAGTGAGGATCTGCCCAACAAAGAAAATAAGACCAGAATATCAACTGAATCCATCCCCAGATAACTATATCAAGAAATGCCAAGCCATTGTAAGGAAGAGGCACTAGTGAATTTTATACTGTTTTATTCTGCTAACACATTTTATAGCTCTCTTAAACTTTGAAGATTTTAAGGTTTCTTTGTTTTTCATCTAAATGAAATACTTCACTAAGTTATTCTAAATTTCTGGTCTTTTTGTTCACAACTCCAGAATGTCTTACTAAATTTTCTATGAGGATAATAATAATGAATGGTTTTCATTTTATTACTTGATATGTCAATGGATTTAAACAATTTCTGTAATTTCACCTTGAAACAGAGAGACATATTAAAATATTAAGCTAATGGAACAAGCATCCGGATCTATAAAGTGTTCAAACTGAGGGGTTTATCCTATTATTATGTGCTACAGCATGTACTCCTACTAGAAGGGTATAAAACCCTGTAATTTGTCTTTTACTGAAACTGTTCAGAACACATCTTGCTTTTTATATATTTATAGCTGCCAATGAACTGGTAATGGTGTAGAAAATGAAATCCTCATATACTAATCACAGGTAATGGACAGCTCTTAAGGTGACTGTATTCCTGATTACAGTTTTGTAAGCTCAGAAATTATACTACATCACCTCATGCTGCTCAGATGTGTCAGCTACTGAACAGATTTTAACTAGGAACAAAAAAGCAAAGGATGTTTTGAAATGCAAATTTTCAGAGCTCATACTTTCCTTCTGTGCTTACTATTTAATCTTTCCAAAATGTCTGAATAAAACCACAAAGCATCACAGCCCTGCTTAATTTCAAAGCATCAACATCCTTTAATTTAAAAGGGGGCTCTATTGTTACTTGTTTATGGGAAAGCTATAAAGATATACATGATAACAGCTCACTGAATAAGTTTCAAGCATATAATTTTGCTTCTGTACTTTGAAATGATGAGTAGTCCTTTCTGACTATGGAGAATGTCGTACTATTTAGTGAATATTCTCCTTGTTTGGTTTTCCCTCTTCTTGCTTTTACTTCATAATAGCTAGTTAGATTCAGCTTTGTTGTGGGTTGCATTTTTTATGGTTCTTGTTGTTCAATTCTGTGCCAACTTGCAGCAAATGTGCTCATATAGCATGGATAATTATGTATGATTTTATCCCTTAATGAAAGATAAATAATTTGGCAGTCTTGCCTCATGTATTTTTTTTCTATTTTGATAAAACTCATTATTTGGATTAGGTCTTTTTTAATACAGCTTTGCAAGCAGAAATGTGTTTCTTAGATCAATTATGTAGCTTTTAATGTAACGTACTGCTATTTGTATTAGAGATTTTCATGTGATCATTAGTTTCTAATATTAATCATTATTGAATTGTAATTATATAGTTCTTTGTCTATAAACTAAATAATTTTTGTTATATAGGCAGAACAATTTCAAAAGAAACAGCAGAAGGCATATTTATAGCAACTAAATAGAATAAAAAGCAGTAGTCAGTTCTAATTTCCATTAGACCCTATTTCTTCTTGTCAACAATCCATAATGCAAAGAGACACAAGTCAGGGCAGGACAGGAGTGAACAAAGACAGAAATATTTATGTAATAATTTCCATTCTCAAATCAGATTGTAATTCAAGATGTTAGACTTACAAACCTCAAGCAGTTGTCAGAGTTCCACACCTTAAAAAGGAATGCTTAAAAGAGAGAAATTTTTTAACAAACTGAAACCTGTACATAAAACCGTGTTTTCATGAAAAATCTTTGCTTTTAATTTTTTAATTGATGGGAGGAAGCTTAATCTGCCAGAAAAGTCAACAGCTCTACTTCAGTGCACTCCAGTGACATGAATGATTCACAAACATGTTCAGTGCCACCCAGAACGACCAGACAAAAAAGATAACAATCAGCTTGGCAGTTTTGGCTTTGTGCTCTAGCAATTTTTCTGCAAAAGTGGGACACCACAAAAGGAGAACAACAAAGGGGTGAGAGTGGTTTATGTAGCTTAGAGGGCTGGTTTATCATACTACATTTATTTAACTGCTGGAAAAGAAAGTTAGACAGGAAAAACAAATACTGAAAAAAGTGGAAGGAGGAACAAATTAAATAAATGAACTTCCAGTTCATCTTTTGCTTAATAATCCTTGCAAAGATAAATTCACGAATAACACCATTGGGTTCCAGTCAAAAGAGAAGCTCCTACAGTTAAGGAGTAATATAAGGAAATCATAAAACTAAACCCAGGAAATCAACAATTTGCAAGCAAAATATATTTATGGGGAAATGGCAAATTTTAAAATAAAATAATAGCCAATGTATAAACATCCATGTGACCACTATACCTGGTTTTGATGGTGTGCTTTTCTTTTGTCTGAACAAACTGAAGCAGATATCAGCATAATTCCGGCAACAGAAGAAACAGGCCTACAGGTGACAGAGTGGACATGCAGCTGAATAAACCACTGGGTTAGAGCACTGCTGTGCAACAGTTTTTATACATTAAGTCAAGCTGTGTTGCTCAGACTGGGAAAAGGAAATTCCACATGTATCTTCTTGGGACCACCACTGGAGTAAAACATTTAGGTATGACAAGGTCAAGAAAGAGTCAGGGAAAAAAGGCAAGAATAACGGTTGAGTACTTGACCAACGAAAGGTTAAAACTTCTTTCTCCTGTTAGCTAAGGCAGGATTTCTCACAATGGAAATGAATGAGATCAGCATGGACAAGGGAGAAAAGTATCAAGCTTACAAATACAATTAGAATCAGAACCAGCATTCCATTGCCAACAGCCAAAATTAGCTGCCTTTGAAAGAACCTATATCTATTCTACATATATTTTGTAAGCAAGACATGGTTGCAGAGCATATCCAGGAGAAGGAAGGTACATGAAATGGTGAACAGTTCCAGGGCCAGCCACCCAGCACAGTAATGCAGAGTGCATTTCAGATGAAGCTGAAGCCTTAATGCAGGTGGAGTTTTCTCTGCTCCAACTCTGCAGTAACTTCTGTAAAAATTAAGGTAAATAGAGAATATATTATCTAATCTGGAAGATAAGATACATCCAAAATAGCAGATATGATAAACTCACTGTTCAAATACAATATCACATTTTACATAGGACACTTTGAGAAACCATGTATTGACTTCATATATGGCCTAAAGAAAAGTCTCCCGAGTACCCAGAAGAATCCTAAGGCATCAGGTCATTGCAGAACACATTAATATGAGTGAACCTCAGGAAGAGCAGATAGGCAATATATTAACCAAATGGCTAAGACAACAAAAAAGAATGGGTTGAGATACAGAGGAGAAAGTCAGAATGGGCTTACATTTTGAGTCCTACTTTCTCCAGCAATTTTGTTTCTTCGCCTTGTCCTTAAATCTGTAACACTTTTAAAGAAAAAGCCATTATGTGTATATCATTGACCTTCTGCAGGACTGATGAGTCTATCTTCCCACTGAATTTCAGGAAGGAAAAGCCCTAGTTTTGTATGATCTATTGGTGTCCACATAACACATTTCATTACTATTAAAAAATTACTTCGAAGTCATCATTTTGTTTGTATAAAAGTTTTACACCCCTTTTACTTTTGCTGCATAATTGATATCTTTCAAAATTATTGCCAAATTTTTTAATACCTGAGACTGACATGAGGACTGAAGATTGTGGTAAAACAACCAGGAACAAATGTGTTCAAATAATTTTTTATTTGGTATAATAATGCCTTGGGATATTGAAAAGCAATATGTGTTTTCAATATAAACCAGAGAGTATAGATGAGTTTCGACTCTTTTTGTCACTTCAATGAACTGAGCATCTGGATTCACTTTTTTCAAGGGTGGCATTGTAAAAGGCATATAAAATGTGATGTGTTCCATACAATGTCACCACTTGTTCTGGCTAGCCTATGTGTCTCAAAACATCTTGCAGATCTTCATTTACAATTCTTTTTGGAAAAGCCTTTCCACCTGCCCTTCTTCTTTGTCCTTTAATCCAGCATACCAGAAAACAATATGTTTCTGTAAGATTTCACTACAGGAGCTTGTAAGAACTCTTTGCCACAGCTGCCAAAAACTTCATGGCACCTCAAGCAGTTGAGTACTGATTTTGATTGAAACATCACTCTGCAACAGCAGCTGCTTGAGCTCCTCTACCCCCAGTCCTGATCTGACACTAAGCCTGGGACAAGAAGAGCAGTAAGGCCAGTCACATTTTCTGTGATGCACTAAAGACTCAGCAGAATGTAGGAGGCAGTAACCAGGCCAGAACATAAAGCTTTTAAGCAACATTCAAGGAATACTTGTATCTTGTGCCTGTTCTTTCCACAATGGCAAATTTCACTTGCAATGACTGTGAAAAACCTTGTGAACTGGACAGGAATGTGAATTTCCTATTATCACTGTGAAAAGGAAAAATGAAGATTAAGGGGAAAAAAAGTGAATGTATGCTGTTTCTAAGATATAACTTTTCAAACTTAAAAGCAGAAGAATATGAAATTGTGTTTGTTGTACCAGAATGAATCCTTTATCCTCTGCAAGTCTTAAATATTTAGGTCATCATTTCTTAAACTCATAAAAATTCTTGCACATTGTGAGTTATAATCTACCTAATAATACAAAGAGGATATACCACTATTCACAGACAGCTTTTATGCTACAGAGGGAGACAAATAGGAGAAGAAAAAAATCCAAACCAGAATTGACACACAAACTGTAAGATTAAAATTAAAGATGACTTGTTCTATTTTGATATTAACCAAGCAGATTTAAAGGAAACAGACTCTTTCAAGATGGCTTTCAAGATGAAACAAGTATGTTTTTTAAGAATATAACTCCAGAAAATGCATCAGGAAAATCATGGCTCAACGACTGTGGGGGCCCAGGGGCTTATCCCCAAGGTAGCTACCCCTCAATCCTGGAAGGACGGAGGCAAATGGGGAAAGATACCCTTTCAGGTCATGGAGAGGAAAACCTCCCTCCCATGGGCCCTTGCGGCCACCTTTATATTTCTTGGGTTTCGTTGTTTCATTGGTTTGTTAAGTTTGTATCACCCTGTCCAGCCCCCTTCGCCATATAAGCACCTCCCAGAATGTTCTTCCTTCCCTTAGACCCTATTGAGTTATTTTCACCTGCAGTACCACACCTCTGTAGTTGTATTAATCCTCCTAGTTCCTGGCCACCCCTCTGCACCCTTTTCCCCATCCCTATTGCATCCTGACCCTCAGGACCACCTGAGGTATATAACCCTGGATCCTTGGCCCCATTTTGGCTCTCGTCTCTGGACCATATTCAAGGATGTACCTATGATGCATGTGTCCTTGGATTTCCAAACAGGATCCTGTCTCCTTGCCTTTATTGTCAGTTTTTTATTAGCAGAGCACTCGAGGCTCTGAGGTGCAGGTTACTCTCAGGGACACACAGTAGCATGATGCTACAAAAGGCCTCTTGACATTCTGTTCCTTGTCTGTTACTGTAGGAAGATTTTATTTTCTCTTATTTTACAGGGACAATCAGGCTGCAATTTTAGACACATGGAAGGACAAGGTTGGGCATATCTTTGAGTCAGAGATTCCAAATCATAATTTTTGTGACACTGGAAACAGGTCAATTGATTTTCCTTTCAGGGAAAACCCAGCTCCAAATCGCCATCTTTGAACAAGTTTCCTGCTATTATTTTTATCTTGTACAACTTTTTTCTTGTTTTAAAATGCAATTTTCCACCGACTACCCAGAAGTCTTCGTATTACTGAGAAGCCCTTGTTCTTAGAGTGCATTTCAAGTTCAAAGGCTTTCCAGCAAGTTTTACTGTACTGAAAACGCCTTCCTTTGAAGATCGCCGTGTCATTGTTAGCAATATGACCTTGAGATCTTTTCTATGGCAGAAAAAAGGTACATCTTGAAAGACTGGAATGGAATTCCTGCACATATATCCATAGCATTTTCAGACTTCCAGATACTGAGAAAACAAAACTTTGACAAAAACTTGCTTTTCACAGTCCAGGGTTTTATTATCATATAACTTTTCTGGGTTTTCAAAAACTACCTGAGTTTGTATGTGGCAAGTGGTTTTCAACCTCTCGGCCTTATGCAAATAGGAACAAGTGAAAGAAAGACGAAGTCTCAGCACTTGTGCTTGAAAGAAACAATGGTCATTGCTTGGTGTGTTTGCATGACTGATAACTATTCCTGGTGAGAGCAAAAATATTCAGATATTCAGGAGAAAGTCATCCAACATTTTAGCTGTAGGAAGTCAACAAATCCTACTCTGAGTGCGAGTCCTCCCACAATGACTCTTCATAGCCCATGTACATTGAAAGTGTCAGGAAGAATACCTTTTCATAAGCCAGAGAAAAAATTAAATTTTAGGTTCTAAAGACTGCAGAAATTCCTTCTGTCAAAATGTAAGGGTAGTCTAACTGAGACACAATACTTTCTTATTTTATAGTGTACTAATTAATTAAGTGGTCGACTCCATGCTTTTCCTCATGTATTTATTCTATATTTCAAGAGTTTAGCCCCTCAATTTCCTTTTTTAAAATTTAATCATGAAGTCACATATATATATGTATATGTGTATATACATATATATATATGTAACCTTCTTGAAAACTCCAGAGGAATATTCTCACATATCCACTCAAAATGTAGATTTTCAATTAAATAATTCAGTCAAATCAAACTTGCCTACAGCAGTGCAATAAATAATTTGCCATTAATTTCTATTTCCCTGCCAGACCATATTTTTCAGACTAAGCTGTTTTATCTGAGAGAGGACGAGCAAAAAAAACCAAAAACCAAAAAACAAAAAACAAAACACAAAACAAAACAAAACAAAAAAAAAACAAACAAACAAACAAAAAAAACAACAACAACAAAAACAAACCCACCCAAAAAAAACCCCAAAAAAACCCAAAACAAAAACAAAAAAACCAAAAACCTCCAAAAACAAGCTACAAGAAATTGTGACAAAAAATAATAACAAAACTGGAAACCAAACCAACCAAAAAACCGACAACGAGCTTCTCTGTGGAAATCTTCCTCTAACACTCAGGTGGCCCCTCTTCCCTCTATTGACCTTAAGAGAAGCTGTTCAAGAAAGACCCCAGGGAAATTTTCTCTGATTTAAATTGTGTGTGTTCAAATAACATTACTACCCCTCAAGACACAAGTAAACCTAGCAGTTTCCCCCAATACATTTCACTGTCACGTTTAGCAGATTGAAATAAGTTTTTTGTGGGGCTTAGTGCAGTTTACACTTGAGGAAATAGTGTCATAATATCATGATAGAATTACAAATCAGTACATGCACTTTGTTTGTTTACATGTGCAATAGAGTACAATGTAGGCACATTTCTGATTCATTACATATTCTCTGATCCCCATCAGGAGCAGAAGTCATTTTGCAGCCCTAATTGCATGGCTCCTTCTCAGCGAAGACCATAGAGAGAGACAGAGAAAAACAAGAGTAAGAAGAGTCAGCCAGCTTCTCAACAATAATATTAATTCTGAGAATGCTAAGCAGTAGGAATCAATTCCATTTATTTGACTTTCAAGAGAAAATTATTTTCTTTACAATTCCTGTAGAAATTATTTATTTTATATATATATGTGTGCATATATAACTCTCTCTCTCTATATATATATATACCATATAAATTACAAACATATTGAAGTACTTGGAGCAAATGTGTTCATATAATCTTCTACCTCAGGAATGTCATGACAGCAAGTTTTCATAGGAACA
The DNA here is from genome assembly GCF_021018805.1 of Prinia subflava. Lineage (NCBI taxonomy): Eukaryota > Metazoa > Chordata > Aves > Passeriformes > Cisticolidae > Prinia > Prinia subflava. Next base: position 70,399,476 of record NC_086283.1, on the reverse strand, counting down.
TTAGCAAATTATGTATTTCCTTGACAAAATCCATCAGATCAGTGTTTCACATGCAAAGATCTCCAATGTTTAGACAATGACAGATTAACACAAAGCTAAGATAAATACCATGGTTAGTGTTATTTTTACTTGTACTGTGAAGATTTCTAACCACTTTCTGACCATAAAGGTCCTTTGGGTTTTCAGCAGTATAACTTCCAAAATTTTAAAATGTGCTTTTTCACGGAATAGTTAAAGAGTTCAACTTTCATTTCATTAAATTTCGTAGAATCATAAAATCATTAAGGTTGGAAAAGACCTTCAAGATCATCTAGACCAACCACAACCAAATACCACCATGTCAAAGAAACCATGTCACTAAGCCCCATATCCAGCCATTTCTTGAGCACTTGGTGCTCAAGATTGTGACTGCACCACCTCCCTGGGCAGCCCATTCCAATGTTTAACCATCCCTTTAGGGAAAACAGCCTTCCTAATATCCAAACGGAACCTTTCCTGGCACACAGCCTGAGACTGTCCTCCTGACCTGGCACTGATTGCCCGGGAGACTGGCTACAGGCTCCTTTCAGGCAGGTGTAGAGAGTGATAAGGTCTCTCCCAAGCATCCTTTGCTCCAGACGACCTCATTCCCTGTAGCTGTTCCTCATAGGTCATGTACTCCACACCCTTCAGCAGCTCCATTGCCCTTCTCTGGATATTTTCCAGCTCCTCCATGTCCTTCCTTCCAGGGCCAGCACCCAGCACCCAGCCCTCACCGGTGCTGAGTACAGGGGGACAGTCACTGCCCTGGTCCTCTTTCTGATACAGGTCAAGATGCCATAGGCCTTCTTGGCCGCCTGGGTATATCACTGCTCTTGTTCAGATGCTGTTGACCAGTATCCCTAGGCTCTTTTCTATCAATAACGTTACAATCCCTCTTTCTCAAGCCTTTAGCACTGACTGGGGTTTTGTGACACAAGCTTCTGACCCTCACTTTGTTGAATCTCATTTAACTGGTCTTGGCCCATCAATCCAGCCTGTCCAGACCCCTCTGTAGAGCCTTCCTACCTTCCAGCAGATCAACACTCCCATTTGTGTCATCTGAAAACTTACTCAGGGGACACCCAAACATCTCATCCAGCTCACTGATAAAGATATTAAAGAGCCATGGGAAATACCACTGCTGACCAGCCTCCAGTTGGATGTAACTCCATTCACCTTCACTCTTTGGGCCTGGCCATCCAGAGTTTTTAACCCAGGGCAGAGTGTCCCTGTCCAAGCCATGAGGTGCCAATAGGGCTTCACCAGCTTTCAAAAACCCCTGTGTTCCTTAAATAATCAGTTTTCACCTAAATAAAGATTAATTTCTCCTCTAACTAATAAAGCGTTTCAGTGAAGGAAATTTTGTAGTACAATATATTACTGAACACACTAATAGAAATCCAAGCAAATCTCTGCCGTTTTAATTTTCTAATCAATGTTTTTTGCCTAGAAAAACATGTATAGCATAAAAATTAATCCGTAAAAGAAAAGCTTAAGGTACTCTTATCTAGGATCCATACATTATGCTTAAAATCCAGATTTCATGTGCTAAAGATTTATACAGTTTCCAGCTGTTCATCTAAAAGAAAATAGTGCAAGTTCTTGTCATAGTGCACAGAATTAATTAACTTATTTATTGCAATTATTTCAACCTGGAAAAAAAGATTTCTTCCTGTCCAGGTGGAGGTCAATGGGAGGTGAAGTTGTGCAGGCTACTTGTCAGTTAGGGGACTCTGACAACTGTAACACAAACAAGGCGGAAGTATGTTGATTTAGATTTTTTAGTAATCTTAATAAAGAATGTTATCAATGATGTCTTTGTGTTGAGAGAAAAAGCAAACCCATTTCCATGCACCAAGTTGTATAGTATTCATAATACTTCTCATCCATTCACACATTTAAAAACATTAATAAAAGGCCTGGCATATCATACAGGCATAAAATAATACACTGTGATGAAACAGGAGCTGACAGTTTCTGATACCTCTGACACCACATAGATAATGCAAAGATGGAAAAATCATGACAGGAGTAGGCATCAGAATGTATAACACTGTGCCTTGAAAGAGTAGCTGTTTAAAAAATAAAAGGACAGTAACACATTTATGAGGATATTTATAATTCTTTCATATTACCAAACAGTGATCAAACCTACCTGATACAAAACAAAAACAAAACAAAACAAAACAAAACAAACAAACAAACAAAAAACACGCCCACCACAATACACACTGCTCCTACGATAAAGAATATGGATTTTTCTATATTTGAGCTCTTTTCTTACATTCATCTATAATTTCCTACATTTTAAAACTCCTTTTGTTTTGCAACTCATTCGTGGAACACACATTTTATAAGAATTATGTTTCTCAAAGGAATTGAAGGATAAAAGATTCTTTAGTCATTTACCACAGTTCTTGAATAAACACAAATGGACTTAAAGGAGTTTCTGCATTTGATAGATACTTAGTCTCTACTCAAATCATCACTTATCTTTCATATCATACAAAAGCAGAAGGACATCAATATGACAGAATTTGTTTTTCTCAGGAAGGTTGGTTGTAGCTCTTGTTATCAGACAAAAATCTAATAACTATAAAAATAAATTATAATTTTAAAATAAATCTGCAACCTTGGCAGTGTCTGTAGAAATTAAACCTTTCTAGCACAATAAAAGATAAAATATGAAAATAGCTGTCACTGTCCTGTGGAGAATTATCACCGATGATTTATATCCAGAAAAATATTTCAAGACCCAGAGTATTTCACAAGTATGATTTTGAAATGTACATGACAAATACAAATAAAAACTGGTATTTGCATTATCATCAACATTACTGCTGAATCTATTCACTTTCTATATATGTAAAGACATAGAGGTACACACAATTATGCCTCTGTGTAGGGTTAAAAATCTTCCTAATTTGTAACATCAGCACATTTTTACAATGAAGGCTATGTAGACTGAATTAGTTTTGACCTCAGTATCTGCAGTAAGCAACTACAGAGACATAGAAATAAAGGTTGTAAAACCTTCCTCAGGAGGTGAGAACAATTTTTGTCTCCATTTAACTTCAGACATAATACTTGTAATATCAAGTCTAGCAATGGAAAGACAGCCTTACATGGCTCTTTTAAAAGCCAGTTCACAAACGCAGATTTCTCAGATGTTACTCACTAAAAATGTTACTCATTAATTGCTCAGTTTTGCTGACTTGTGGCATCTACTTGTGCTTGTGAAAAGCAAAAAGAACTAAAATGTTGTATGGTAATTCGTTCCTTATTTTCAACTTCTGTCATGTCTTCCACTGACTTTATAAACTCTAAAAACATTTTTTTTGAAACTGCTTCATGTGAACACAAAGCTGGATTAAACCAGTATTGCTTAAAAGTCTGAAAAGCTGAGCTTACTCCGAAACATGAGTAACACCAACAGTTTCTTTACAAAAGTGCCCTCTATCCATTATGGTGTAATAATAATCTTGGTCATGATATCTACAACTCCAGAATGCCTGGTAAATGTTGAATCTCTGATCAGTTTCATACATTGGCTTTGACACTTAAGCCTGATAATGAAAGTCTGGTAATTTCTAGGCAATGCTTGTAGGCAGAAGTGAGTCATTACAATAGGTTTGCAGAAATGTAAACCAAATATACAGCAGCAGAGTGCAAGTAAATATAACTGCAACATTTTCACTATAATTGTATTTGAGAAGATTAAACAAGAAATAAAGAGTCAAAACATGGAAAGAGGAAAACCTGAAATTTTTATGAAGAGCAGTGAGTGAGGAGAGCAAGCCTTCCTTGAAGGCAGCTTCCATGCCTTGCTACAGACAAGTTTTCTACTTCTCATCATTCACATTAGAAATTATAAATTTCAAGCAATTTTACGAAAACAGATAAAGAATATGTGGCTTGCCTGCTGTGGAACTATCCCACTGCCTTCCCTGATGAAACACCTTCAAAATAGGGAAACCTCACTTGAACTATTTTCTAACTATAAAGCAAATGGGATTGAGACTGAAGGAGTGGGATGTTTCCCTGCAATGCAGGCAGATCCCAGCTTAGTGGGATCCTGTGGGAATCTATTGCAGTATTAGTTTTCCAACTTTGACTGTAAAAAAAAGTTGATAATGACTTGATAAATTTCTTATTCTGGCTGAATTAGAATTCTCAAAAGTCCTTGAAAAATCTTTACTCCCTTCTTACCTCTCCAATATTAACACAATTACTGCCTTTTACAACACATTTTCACTATAATCATGGTAACATTTCTTTTTGAGGAATGGATTAAATTAATCAATATTCTAGATTAATGATATCTTTGTTGATACATCATGTTATAAATTCCAGGACAATTTATTACTAAATTCAATATTTTGGTTTATTAAAAATTCAAATCACAAAATTTGGAATCAAATTAGAGAATTTTAAGCAATAAAAAAACCCTCCCACAAACAGCGGCACTTACTTGACAGAGTTTTTCCCGGGAAAAAGAGAGCTAAGGGTGACTTATAGACATAGACCCTGGCAGTCTGAGTCTCTAGCTGGGTACATGAATTTGCCATGTTCGAGGCTTGGTTTTTATACTCTTTATTCTGCCTCTGGCAATATTTCCCCATATTTCCCTTTGTTTCTTGGTTAGCTATTCAAACCCAAATTCGTCTCCGGTCGGATTGAAAAGAGCTCCCCTCCCAAGTCCATGTGTTAATGTTCAGTTTCTATGGATCTTTATAGTTGATGAATGTTCAAGATGTGGGTGATATTGCTTGATGGTCTGTGAAAGTGGCTCCCGAGGTGTGAGTTGCTGATACTGGCTCATCTCAACAGGTCCCCTCCCAATACTTGAGAAGGCTGCAAAGTCTTTTGTTCCCTTCTGAATAGAGAAACCTCTTAAAACATAGACTTTTACCTGATATAAATTTATACAGCTTTATAATTTTCCAATTTACCATAAGAATATGAATTAATCATCTCACGTTTTTCACACATCAAGATCCTGTTTCTCTTTAAATGCTGTGGAAAAGATTTTCTCTTGGACATACCCTGGAATCACTTTGAGCCAAAAGAAAAAACACTGGTGGAAAAGCACTAAAACAGTTGCTGGGGTTGACAAGACAACTTAAACTCTTGTACTCAGTTGTACCTTCCAGTAAGGATGTGTCTCATCTTCTTAACTTTTCAGTATGTATATCAGTTAATGAACAGACACAATATGCTTTCGGCAGTCTTGAGTCCTGGAAAGCAAAAGAATATGCTGAGAGAACTTGTGCTTGTGATCCCTGTCACTATCAAACTCTGCTCAATATCTCTGGGGAAGGTAAGAGAACTGTCGACTGAGCACTGCAGAAAATAGGCTGACATCTCATGTTGTAAGGTGCAGTCTGAAAGGATTCTTCAAACATAAAGCAAAGAACCATTCACTGACATCTGTGATCCTCTATGACTAAGTGAAAAGCACCCAGAGAGGTACTAGAGCTCATATTTGCTAGCTACAATGCATTTAATACTCTCAGGAAAACAAGTTTATGACTGATGTTTTCTAATGTCAAACTGATCTCCCTGTAATTTTCTGTTCATGGCACAAAATGAGCACAATTTCCCTACTGCAAGTAAAATATTGAAGTGTATTCATGGAGTTAAAAGACCAGCAATCCTGGTAGATCTGTAACTTGACTACCTGGACAGAACACAGCAGGTGTGCAATGAATGGGCAATACAGAGAAGCGAAGTGGAGCATTGGTAATATGTTGGTTGGGGGGGAAAAAAAGGAAGTCTTCCAGATTTCTCTTCTCAAAACATGAAATTCCATGCAACACTATCTAGGGACTGTGAACTGTGATTTCCATCTGTATCTCATTATTGATAAAGATACGTAACCGGTTCGTCACTGAGGACTGGCAGTTTGGGAACACAGCACAACAAAAGAGCATGTAATCACAAGTGACACTCTCAGCCACAAGGAAAGAACCACTCAGCACTTCCCATTTTTCAGGGAGAAAACCCCAGTTACACTGGAAATGCATAGATATTAAGAGCAAAAATTATTAATAATAGCTTCCCTTTTAATTACAGTATAATACTCTGCTGACTGTAGGTTAAAATTTTAGATAAGGTTCCTATTTTGTACGTTATCATTTCATTCTAAGGACTTTAGAGAAATTCAGCTTTGCATGCCAGACAGCTCAATACACATAAATACACCATATGCTAGAAAACATTTCCAGCTGTTGGAAAAATGATTTGCTTAAAACTGAAAAATCCTGACTATGGCTATTTTGCAAATAATTTGAAATTGCTATAAAATTGTATTGCTCTTAAATGTATATTATAGGCACTTTTTTTAAAGGTGTCAAAGCAACTGCATAACAAGGGATTTTCCAGTCTTCCAGTACTTGACAAAAGTTTTTAAAGCAGACTCCACAAATAACCATCTGAGATATATTATGTAATTCTTTAAAAAACTTCCTCTCTAAATCTTTATTGGGCTAAATGAAACTAAACACAACAGAAGCTAGCTAGTTAGTTATTTGTCTCTGTTGAAAGAAAAAAATAAGTCTGTGTTTGTTCCTAAATGAAATATAAGCAGACTCTTCTCAGCACTGAAACACTGGTGTCCAGTGAAGTAAAAGTGTCAGCCTACTTGGCTTGGTTATAGCCACAGAGTAAAAAGCTGGACTGACTATATATATTGCAGCTCAAAATTACACTTGCAGGACAAAATCCAATGCTTTGCTGTAAGCAATATCTTACAATTTCCAGTAAATGAACACATGAGTAGAGCAGAATAAATGAGAGTCATCCGTTGCTTCCATAGTTTTGAAATGACATAATTACAACCAATCAAGGAAAGTGCATGCAATTTTCAAACAGAGCTTTATCAGCAGCCTGGCCCAAATTATGGAAACAGGACATCACCATTGCCAGACGGTCTCTAGATGAAACACACTTCTCTGATCCTATCTTCTGTAGTACAGCAAACATTCAGTTCTTACTACAGGTGGAAATAAATAGACTGTTTAACTTGATTCAAGGATACTGAGGACTCATAGTAACATGAGCAATGTAAGAATTTTAAGAACCAAAAATAACCCTATGGGAATGTCAACCATTTTGGCACTGTTTTTCATAAACAATATTGGTATTGGCAAACAAAATAATGTTTTTACATACAAATAAGTGCGTAATGCAAGTTGTAAGGTGCACTTTCTGTTCCTCTTTGAAAGAATATTAAATTTTGGGGAAAAAAAAGTAAATTATTTATGCAAAGCTTTTTATCAAGTTGATGTACTAAACTAATACATAGATAGCTCTTCTGTTGCAATCATCATCAACTGATTGATATATAGTTCATTTAACAAAATAATATATGTAATTAATGAATGTAAAGTGCTTCTCTTGTTTTAACAAGAGAAGGTTTTAACTGATTTTAAAGGTAAACATAGTTGGTATACAGTACCTCCAATATATCAAGATTGGGGCAGTATTTGACCATGAGAGTTTCCCAGCACATTTAAGAACTTGACACTGACAAAATACACATTTCAAGACTCCTACAATTTTGTGATAGGTGGATTTGTCACAGTGTCTTGTGAAAAAAGCTAATTAACAGTATACTGAGATGTGGAGGATGAACCTGTAAACAATACCCAACCACTAACATGACTAATAAAGGTGTAATAAAAACTTAACTAATAAAGAAAAAAAAAAAAGGATTATGTCATGTGGAGCATGTCTAATGAACTATTCAGCAGACAGAGTCTGCATTTATACCTGGCTCATGGATCTTACAACAGACAAAGGAAATTTAGAAATATAAGTTTTTGTGGTATTTCTATTAATTATTGTTAAAAATCCAGTTAAGAACAAGAACATAAAAAATACTCTGAATGGTAGCAGCTAGGGTTGTCACTTAGGCTCTTGAGCATATGTTAGTCTTATAATTGAATATTAGGAGACATGAAAGAATTGCTGTTCTTTAGATTCAGACTTGGAAAAAGTATGAAATAGAAAAATAATTGCATTAAAAAACCTTGTTAAAATCAGGCTTTCAGTGTTTTACTGTCAGACTTCTGATAGTAGAAAATAAATAGACAATAGTGTGGAACAAAAAACCAATAACTGAAGCAAAGATAAGGACAGAAACAGGACACCATAGACTGCTGAGGCTCCATGGCCAGCATATCATTAAATAGACAGTCATGGAATTCAACTGTGTTTGGGTTTGAAATAAACCTTAAACATCATAATGTTCCAATTGTCATGTCATGGATAGAAACACCTTTCACTAAACCAGATTGCTCAGAGTGCCATCCAGTCTAGCCTTGAGCAGTTGTCACATTACTGTCGCGGTGCCCACTGAGAGTCGACGGGCTCTGTCACCGGCCAGCCCAGACACGGCGACAGGCGTCGGCAAGGGTCAGACCGCGAGCAGCGCAGGCAGGGCTGACTCCTGGGGGTTCTTTCCCTGAGGGACTCTAGTGAGCGATGGAGATTCGACAGGCAGTGGAACGAAAGGAGGAGAAAATTCCGGACGAACAGAGGGTTTATTAGAAACACCTCCTCAGCCCGGGACTGTCCGGGGGGAGGAGAGTGCAGTGGGTTTTTGTCCTGGACTAGCTGGGGGGGGGCAAAGGGAGTGGTCAGCCACTGCTGCCCAACCAGGGCCAGTTGCTAGGGGACCCGGGGGTGGGAGAACATAACTTGAACTAATCAGGAGAGAGTAGGAGGGAGTTTACAAAGGCGGGAAAAATAACAGACACTTAACTGAATGTCACATAACAGGTGCAGGTGCAGACTGAAATCATGTGAGTGAGACAAAGGAATAATAATTAGGAGGGGTAGGGTACATGGAACCAGACGAGTACAAAAATATATAAAGTATAACCGATTAAATTAACACACTGCCACACATTACTGTTCTTAAAGAAACTAAAAGTAAGAGGACATACTGAAAGAAAATTCTTCAATGTATAAAACTCAATTATCAGATAATGAACAAATTTAGGTGTTCTAGATCTCTACTACTGCACAACACTCACAGGTGTCACTAAAATATAAGAAAATTATTTTTGACGGGGTTAACTATGAAAAAAAAATCTTTTCATCATTCAGCATTCCTGCACTAAGATTTGGCAGCAAAGCACAAAAAATTATGCAGGAAATATAAAGGAAAATCAAAATATGGCTTCATTGCAGGCTGTCATTATTCACCTCCAAATTTTTATTTCAAAGCAACCAAAGAAGTTGTGCTTATCATAGGATCATAGAATGTTGAGGGGTTGAAATGGACCTCAAATATTATCTAGTTCCAACCCCCCTTGCCATGGGCAGGAACACCTCCACTAGATCCCATCCAACCTGGCCTTGAATACCTCCAGGGCTGGGAAACGTGCCAGTGCCTCACAGCCCTCACAGCAAAATATTTCTTTCCAATATATAACTTAAATGCAACTTGAAGAAATGGAAAATCAATAAATATTTTTACTGGGGCTTTAGCTTTGAGCTGCCATGAGTTAGTTTATTTCAAAATTTTCTCCTATTACATTTTTCCCATCTAGCTCTTTGTGCTAGCCTCAGCTCTGGTATTTTGTAACTTCTTTACAAACCTTACTGTAGTGCACTTTTCTATACTGGCCCTGTTTCTGTCTCTCTGCTCCACTGCAAGTACTACAGTTGGTCAAAACCAGAAAAATTAATAATTGCTAGCGTTTTTATGACATGCACTGTAAACCAAAGGTGCAGGCATGCAAGCCACTGGCCAAAATGGATAGCTACCACTATTATCTTTAGGTCTGCATTCAGCAGTTTTATTCTGAGTCAACTTTCTGGCTGGCTTTGTTTTATGATGGACAATATTATTCATAACACATTTGGACTGTATAATGCTTTAACATATTTTTCCTGATGAGACTTGTAAAGAGTAATAATCCTACATATAAATTAGATGGGTAAGGAGTTACTTCTATAACTCATTAGCTTAAAGAAATGTAAAGGATTTATCAAGCTGATGTAATTAATACCATAAAAGTCACAGTATTCTTATGAATTTCAGAGAAAAGTGTTTCAACAAAATTAGACAACTGTCCTGTTTCTTACCAGTCTTTTCTTGATAGCTTAAATACATGTAACTTAGAGACACCATATATCATCCAGTTTGGCTAAATTCACATCTGTCTAGTTCAACTGTTTCAACAAATGCTTTGAACTGCCTTTGTCATAACTGTCAGAATCCAGATGAAAAACTGTTACATACCTGAAGAGTTAAGACCTTTAGAAGCAGAAGTTATCACACATAAATCCTAACCCATGTCACATAAACAAGTAAATTTTAATATACACCAGCATGACAACATGGCTTAAAGTTCTTTTGAATACCACAGAACCACAGAATGGCTGAGATTGGAAGGGACCTCCAGAGCTCATACAGTCCAACCCACTTGCAAAAGCAGGATAACCTGGAGCAAGTGGCCCAAGACCTTCTGGAGATTTTGGATGTCTCTTGGAGTCAGTAAATATATCCTGATGTTCAGAGAGAACTTTATGCATTCTGGTTCATGGCCATTGCCTCTTTTTCCATGACTGGGGACAACCAGAAAGATCCTGGCTCCATCTTCATTGTACTCTCCCTCTAGGAATTAATACACATTAATAAAACCCTCCCTGAGTCTTCTCTTCTCTAGATGAAACAGTCCCAGATTGCTCATAGGAGAGATTCTTCAGGCCCTTCATTGTCTTCATGACCCTTCATTGGACTTTGAAACACATCCAATTGAATTTCTTTCCAGCTGGGAGGCTGCCAGCGTATACTGGTGCCTGGAGTTGTTTCTCCCCAGACGCAAAACATTACATTACCCCTTGCTGAGCTTTATGATGTTCCTATCCTCCCAATTCTCCAGACTGTTGAGGTACATCTGGAAGACAGCACGACCTTTTAGTGATTCATCCACTCTTTCCAGTTTTGTGTCTGGTGCAAACTTACTGATAGCACACTGTGCAATATCGTCCAAGTCAATAATGAAGATGCTAAACAAGACTGGATCCAGGACTGTCCCCTGAGGTACACCACTAGTTGAATCGCCCTTCTACCTTCCCCCAGATTCTCGAGCTCCTTCTTCACTCAGCATTCATCACTGCAGCAAGGCTGCCTCTGGTTTTTATGTACTCCTTGTTGGTGAGTTTGTGGTCCAGCACAGTGTCTGTCCTTGCTGACTTCTCTATCACTTGGCAAAGGAAGTTATCATCAAAGCAGCCCAGGAACCTCCTGGATTGTTTATGTGCTGATGTGTTGTCCCTCCAAAATATTTCAAGGTAGTTGAAGACACCCATGAAGACCAGACCCTTCAAACCCGAGATCTGTGTAGGGTCTGAACCACTTGTTCTTCGTGGTCAGGTGGCCTACTCTAGCTACACTATAATGCAACTTTTGCCTAATCCTAACTTGTAAAATATCCACTGACTCCTCATCTAGGCAGATTTTCAAGACCTTAATCTGCCATGTCATAGAAGGAACTTTGTCTTTTCATCACACTTTCCTGTCTTCCTGAAAGAGCCTGTACCATTCCTTTGCAACATTCCAGTCATGGGGGCCAACTCAATGATAATTCCATCATCCCAACAAAATATAGCTTGCAACTGCAATATATATGAACATGCACACTCACATAAATATTTGTAATAGAAATGCTCTTCATTTTTGATTTTCCACTCTCATTGCTGTTCACCTCATGACCTTCTCCGGAAATCTTGTCAGGTGAGACTTACTTCAAACAGATTCTCTTCTGTCCTGTGTCTGGTGGGAGAGAATAGCAAGAGAACTACTGAGAAATCAGTGCAAGGGGAAACATAAAAATAAATTGACTGCTAAGAAATAAATAAACAAAATGGCAAATTCCTCCCCCCACTCTCCTGACCCCCAACCTGATGTTCAAAAGCAACTTAATTGTAGTTTAAAAAATTACCTCTGGCTATTCCCAGGAAAAAATGTGTAATCAAGAAAATGAGAATGAGGCTGCTGATTTAGAAAAGGCACTGGCACAAAACATATGAAGAAGATTTGGGAAACACCTGCTGATCTAATCAAGAAAAGAATCAGCAAGTATTTTAATTTCCTATACTTGTTTCCACATCTTTAAAAAAATGTTGGAAAGCCTAACTAATGTTGACAGTAAATAATACATTACTCAGTGATGACAAACATGTTACATACAGTGCACAACAAATAAAAAGAAATAGAAAAGGGCATGGTCTATACATTGTAGAATCAACCTTAAACATCATGCAACTAAAAATAACAGAAAATAGTATGATGATGCCAATAGGGCAGGGATGGCAAAGATTTGGTAAGACTGCAGTAGATGAGTCTATAATGTACATTAGACTGTGTCCATAACATTTGCTGCAGTTCTGGTCCCAGTCTGCTGGCTGGAGGAAGGTATGTCTGAGGTTATCTCCTTCCAGGAAGACATTACCTCAAGATGATAAGATTCAGAGTGCCTCATCATATAGACTTAACTGCGAATATTAATTTCCTGTCTGTGTGTTTCAAAAGAGGTTCAATTTATCAGAGCAATCCATTTTATACGACAAAAATTGGAATAAAGTGTCAAATTAAAAATATGCAGTACGTTTAATCCTTGTATATTGCCACTTTGCAAAGGCATTCACAGAACTAGTGATAAAACTATGACAAGTTTCCATTGTAACAACATAACAAGAGCTTCAAGAGCATTAAAAAAAATGTGCTTGGCTCGCAGTTATAATCTTCCCCTATTGAGGAGGATTCTGGAAGCAGAGCTGCAGTTGTCAATTAACTCAATATTAAGTTTCTGTCCACATGACCGTGAGGGAAATGGGCTGCCATTTCCTGAATGTTAATACATCTTTCAATGGTTTGGTTAATGAATATTTTTCATACTTTTTCCAAACCTGCATATGTAATTTCAGGGCAAGTAGTAGAAACGTAGGAGTCATACTAAACAGTTGTATTTTTCACTCAGTGTAATTGTACTATAAAAGAGATTTCTTCCACTTTCAAATAAATGCTTTAAAGTTTAGATCACTTGTAAATCTAGATACAAAGAACAGCTTCAAAAATTGTTGGGCAATTTGTCATGTCCTTTAACTTCAGATCTTTAGAAGTGCCCAAAGAGCCAGTAGTACTGAAATATAAAGAAAATAAAAGCTAGCTGAAGATATTGTCTGTCATTTAAAATCAATATTTGCATTAAGTTTCACCTTGAAATTAAATCACTTTGTTTTAATAGCTATATTAAGCCCAGAATAAAATCTCTTTTCTTGCAGGTAACTCATAGTGCATGTCAGAAAACATTGGCTTAGATTGCTGCATTCCTTTGTGTTTCACTGCATTCAGTATTTCTGTGTTTCTTTTACCAAAGTGCGAGTTACTTGTGGGACAGAGGGAAAGGTGTACACCCAGCTTTAGGTGTACACCCTTATCAGGGTCAGGTCTACAGTAGTAACACTTTCTCTTTTAAAAGAAACAATCCCACTCAAAAAAGGCACTGGGAAAGGAAGGGCATTCTTCAGATGTAGATATCTCCAAATGCAACTCAAACACTTGTTGCCTACATACACTTGATAACTTTCTCCTGTTTAAATATGACAGTGAGAAGTTAACTCACACACTAACGGTGGCTGGTTGTTCAACATTAACCTAGGGCAAATTTAGGTTATTTTGGCACAGATTAGCTGGGAGTCTAAAGTGGATGAGAGCTAAGTGCAAGGCATGGGCATAAGTATAAACTTATGGGCATGAGTATAAACCATCTCCTTCCACTCTGGTAACTCATAAAGCATTACATCACTTTAATTCTTAAAGCACTAGATTTTTTGATGAAGACAGAGATAAAATGTATCCTGTCTTCCTATGTATCCTGGTAGACTTGCATACTGTGGCTGTGACCTGACTTATTGTGATAAGAGACCTGTTTTATATATAATTTTAAGTAATTAGGCATTGAATTAACTTCTGAATAGGTGAAATTGCAATGTCTGACTTTTTTAGACTAAGAGCTGATAGTACTGCTGGAGAGAGAAAGCCTTTACCAATCCCAGTGGAAATGGCCTTGAACTCAGGAAATCATTAAGGGAAAGAGTAAATGGAAATTACTCAGTAGCTGAGCTGCTGAAAAAAGGACATTAAAGAGGAATAGAGATTTCTTTTTTTCCCCCTCTTTTTTGCCTTGCCTTTTGAGGGTTGCTGAGCAAGAAACTTGTTTAGGCAAAGATGTCAGCAAGAGTCACCCTGACAGAGAAGTGAGCTCCTTACTCATTAAATACATTCTCCAGAACAGTGGAAAACAGAACATTATATGGGTGTTAATGTGTATATATATATTTGTGTGTGTGTATATATATGTTCTTCGTTAGTAGCAGAGACAAGAGAGAGAACATTAAAGCCCTAGTACAAGAATTTTAGGTAATTTTTCATACTTAGAGATAAAGTTTCTTCCAAATTTGTCATATCTTAGCATTATCAGAGTGCTGGTTTTATATAATTTATATATTCTTCTGGAACAAATTTGCTTAACACCAACACAGCCTGACCTGATTTTTTGATATTAAGGCCTGGATCAACCAAGCCTTAAGATTAGCACAAGTAAATTTTCTTCTCTACTCTTACAGATTTACCCTTCTCTTCTCCCTGGATTTTTTTGTGCTTGGACTTTTAGAGCTTTTTCATTCTTATTCCCTTTACATCAGATAAAAATGAATAATTTTTCTTCTGTTGGAAGAAATTATTGGATATCAGTGTGTCAGCTGGCCAAAGCCACTAAGGAAAACACCTACTGGCATGCAGGAAGGAATTTAAAAGATATAGGAGAACAGAGGGAAAACAGAAACTTTTCTGCATAGTTGCCTTACCATATTGTGTGATTTCCTTTTTACTATTTATGTGTGTTAGATTTGTCTCCCCTGTAATGTTAATATAAATGTTGTATTTTAGAATATGATCATTGATTTCAGGATGGGTCCATTAGCTTTTCCCTAGCTGAGAATCAATAGATGCAATTATTTTTCAATGAGATAATTCACAATGGTATTCAGAGAATGATCTTTTATCCAGTATAATTACCAAAGATGTTGACAAAATGAAATTTTGTTTTGTTTGATTTCAGAAGACATTTTCCTCAAAAACTGGGAGGTTTTTTTAAGTTTTGGGGTTTTTTCAATTGATAGAAATAATTATGGGGTTAAAAAACACATTCTGTAAAAAAAAAAAGAACATATAAAAATTCATTTCATTACAAGCACTTAGAATATGGTCAGGTTCTGGTGGCTGCAGATCACTGATGTTTTATAATTCTGAAAATAATTTCAAAAGATAGAAGTTGCAAAAGTATTTTAAATAATGTGTTCCTTATTCTTAAAAAAATCAGGATGTATCTGTAATTTAATAATGGAGCAGGGAAGCTGAGCAGAATGGGAACAAGAGACTTAGAAAAAGCTCTGTTCTTGCTCTGGTTATTTGTCCCATAATTAATTAAGGTAAATGTATTATTTAACTTCACTGTGACACAACCCTAGAAAAAGTTTCATGTACAGCTCCACAATAACTATTTTCCTGGGGAAAAAAAAAAAAAAAAGTCCTTCTTTAAGTTGGAAACAGTTTTTTAAGTAATATTTATTCTTCTCCAGTGTGAAGATACCAAGCACAGACCCATTCCCATGCTTCTGACCATAAGACAACACTGTTTATGCAGAGATCTCTTGCTTTTCTACAGGAGGGAACATGTAATAAACAGTAATAAACAGCCAACCAAAGGTGGTTCTTCTGAATTTTTTTTCATTTATTCCATTCATTCCTTATTTCATTCCTTCATGATTTTGCTGGATTCTGAGACAAATTAATTCACTCACTGTTACTTCTTACAGATTTAAGTATTTCTCCCATATGCATATGCGCTCCAACCAAACTCACAAGTGCCCTAAAAGTCTTCATTCTTTTTATATATAGTCTGTTGTTTTCTGTTATTTGTATAAAGAATATATATGACTTTTTAACATGAAGTGTTTTTTGTGATCCCACTTATATATCTTGGTATGTAATACAGAGATTTTGCTAATGCCTCCTGTCCTCTTAAAATATCTCCAGAGGAGTGATCAGTGAGAGATCACGTTTTGATAGACCTGTGCTGGAATTCAAAACACAGAAAAAACCTTTCCATCAATGTCTTTACAGTCCTGTCTTTATAACTGTCTGCTGCCAAGCATAGGGATATTCAGGAAAGACAGATTCCAGAACTTTCTGCCTTCACAGACAATCATGTTCTTATGGAACCGGTTTAAGTAAAAAACAAACAAACAAACAAACAACAACAACAACAACAACTTTGAACCATCAATTGAAAAATTTTCTAGATTAGTCCCTTGGGAAAACAAGTCTTAAAAGAAATCTGATGCATTTTAGAGGGTGTCCTAAAGAAACATTCAGACGTGACCATGCACGTTCCAAGCTGAGTTGGAAGGCACCGTGGGACGTGTCCAGTGGCAAAGGAACATCTCAAACTGTGCAGACTCCCTAAGGAACTGCTATTCTGCCTTTCATGGCAAAGAGCTCACTTCTTCCCTCCTTATTCTGATTCCATCAATCATGTCTCAGTTTAAAGAACAGGAAAAACAGAGGAAATCATGCTATAGCTAAACAAAAGAAAATATAGGCTGAATAATAAGAAATTAATGAAAATAAAAATTAATTTTAAAAGGACTACAGGAATAAAGAATGAAACAATATGTACCTAGAAAGCAAAATATTGCATATCTTATGTTTTTCAAGATATCAAGATGTTTTATGGTAATATCAATAGTTTAAAAAGCTTTATGTGACTCTGCAATAAATAAATTTTTAAAAAACTACCATAACTGCTAAATATGCAAGAGTTGGAAGACTTACAGTAATATTGTTCCAAATTTATAAGGTCCAGCATTTCTTAAACTCACATATATCAATATTTATATTTATACATATACCTACTTTCACACATACACATAGGTACATGCATATTTCAAAGGCAGATTTTCAGGTACAGAATCTACAACAAAAGAAATTTTTACTGGGATCTCTTTGTGTCAGTCACAAAAATACTGTAAGGCAAAATTCATCAATTACCTAAAATTAAGTTGTCTACAATGAAATTACATCAGGAATTAAATACAGCAGTGGAAGAGTTTAGTTAGTAACTTATCTCCTAAAACAAAACTCTGACAAAGTATCTAATAATAATTAATTATAATTTCATAATTTAAAAGGAAATTATAACTGCTACTATTATCTAAACTGATATTTACTACTGTGTGAAAATAATAAGTATACTTTATATGAATATCCCTTTTCACAAGTTCTTATGAGGAACACAGAATACAGTTACAAAAGACTGCCAAAATGGCATTTTATGCTATATTCAAATATAAGTCCTGAACTTTTCTATTGCCAGAGGCACAAGAAAAAGTCTCTTATGCTCTTTTTCCTCCTTCCATTGATTAGCATCCATTCTTACATAAAGTCAGACAAGTTAAATGATCTGTGGCAGTGTTTGTCTATTGATTATTGAATATTGTAAGGGGCTAGATTTCATATATTCAGCAACAAATTGAATGTGCCTGAAGAAAAATGTGAAACTAATAAACTACTAGTTTATAGTTTATGATACCATATGTTGCAATCAAAGTGGGAGAACAGCAGCCTCCTAAATTCAGCCTTGGTGCTGTAAAAGCGCTATGCATCCAAGAATGAATGCTGGCTTTAGAATCTAACATGAGGTAAAATAAAATCAGAATTCAGCACTTTACAACCTAAAATCAGCCCCATTAATGTTTTCTAATTAAATGAACAAAAAAAAAGTCTTAATATAATCTTGCCTAGTTATTTCATGTACAAGTCATTAAGAAAATGATGGAAGGACCTTAGAAAGAAGGAGGAGTGTGGTTAAAAAACTAATATTTTACTTCAGATGAAAACAACTTTTCTACAGACAAGTAACTCAAAATAATACAAAAGTTTCAACAAACTCTCCTAAATTGTGGGCAGCTCAATAAGTTTGAGGAAACAGCTCAGCCTCAAAACAGAAATAAGCACATTTTTCTCTACTTTTGCCACAAACAATAGTACCTTGTCATTAAACAGATACCAAACAAAATTGCTCTGTCTGCCAACTGCATACAGTTCCTTACGACACACACACACATGAGAATTATGTTCTGCTTGCAACTGTTTATTTCTGTGAATTTGTAATGTATCCTACAGGCAATAGGCTTGTGTATAAGACACTGCAATATTGGAGAATGAAACAGTAAAGATTTGTGTAAGGGAACTGCATTGAATTGTTCACAGTTTTTGCAATAAACTTGAAATCACTCTCTCACTCCTTGTTTGCAACATGTTTATTAGCTACTTCTGATACTATGAAATGTTTTCCTCTGAACAAAAAGGTCACTTTTTCAATTTTTTTTAGGTTTTAAGTACAAGATTGACCTACATATTCTCTTTGTCTGCTACCTTAGCTAATATCTCTAAATACTATAGCACAAGCACATCAAAGGCAGGATTAGGTTTATCCAGCCTAAACCTGAACTTCTCATTCCAATGAATAGGAGGCCAACACATACATGTGGATTTAACATAACTATCCTGTCTGCAATCCATTTAGTCATTTGCTTATGCCTTTCCTTTATAATTCCCAAATATGTTTTTATTCCCCGTGCCATTCCAAGTCACATAAAAAATTTAAATGCAGAACTTAATGGAGCAGAGTATTTATATCTGGGAGAACTGGTCCTAATCTTTCTCTTATTTTTTTCCTTTCACTCTCCTAGTAGTGATGAGCCAAGAGCAGCACTCCAGATTATTTCCTCACAAGACATTGCAAAAGACAGAAGGTACAATTATAATTGTGACATCAATCAGCCTCTGAACTCCTTTCTTAAAATTTTGGAGTAGGAATTTAGAATATGTCACAACACTATTGCTGCTTAATGATCCTCTAATCTGAATGGCTCCTCACTACACAAATAATAAATATTAAGTATTGAATGTATAAAAAAAAATTACATCTTGATAATTATTGACATGTAACTGTATTTACTGGTATTTGCTTTATAGTGGAAAACCTCTTAAAATATTATCATATCTTTTTACTATTATAATAGGTATTTTTTTATTTATTCACTGAAATTAAAGAGAGTAAGTCCTCTCAGAAAAATTACTGAAACATATTTAGATTATTTCTGTGATTAAGTGGTAAAATAAATGCTAAGCACTAATGCTAAGCAGTGGGGAATGAATCAAATATGACACCCACCTTAAAATATGTCTGAGGTAACAGCTGAAGTACAACAGATGATAGAACAAAACCTATGCAGAACCAAGAGCTCCATGTCACCCACCAAATTGTTAAAATATAGATGCTGCCCCAGAGAGAGGTGAAATCTTCATTGGACACTATTTTTTACAATTTTCTCCTGTTAGCAAACCCTGGTTGAAGTATTTCTTGTCTGTCTGGCTCAGTTACATTCAGTAACAGTAATACTTCAAACATTTCCTTACAACGCTGTGTCTTGCACTGTGTCGATTAGCTAACAGGACTTTTTCACCTCAACCTTATATGTCTTAGAATAACTTAGAGGAAACCACCAAAAATATCATTCCTTGGGTCTTACTGAGGATTTCATTTGGAAAACACACAGATTTTGCCAAGCTGAAAATTATATTTACTTATATAATCAAGTAACTTTTTCCCTTATTTAAAAGATAAATTGTTTTCCCCATTATCAACATTGATCTTGAACATAACTGCTGAAATAGCAGAGCAGATGTTCAACAATAGCTCTATTTCTCTCATGAGTATATTGAAAGTGAATTTTTGAGGATTATTCTGGCATAATTTCTTTGCACCAAATGAAAAATTGCTTTTTCCATTGGTTTGTTTACCAGAACTCAGAATACTATCAAGGTAACATAGTTCACTCAAGTTCTATTAGAACCACACAGTCTCTTTATGGAAATCATCATCAGGTTGCCAAATTATCAAAATCTTGAAATATCAGTTAGCTTTTTGGTTTCTTATGACAAGCATGGAAGACCTGTTTCCAGAATACCAATGAACCCTCAAGCACGGAAGAAAGTATGTGGGAGGTCCTTCAGATCACTTGGTTTAGACTTGCTAGCAGTAAATTCTTGTGTTGCCATAATAGTAGAATTATATTTAAAGTGCTCTTTAACTTTTCTTTTTTCTAAAATGAAAAATTAGCCCTATCAGGATCATTCTTGGAATTTTTGAAAGACAAACCTAAAATCAAGTCCTATATAAAAGATATAAAGTAAAATATTATTCAGCAAAACCACTATTCAAACATTTTATTGGTTTTGATCAAACAACTGTAACTGCTGGACTATTGTTGAGATGCAGCAGAAAAGTAGGGAAGCTTACTTTATTGTCCCCATCCAAGTCAGAGCTGGCACATCTTCATGAGAGGAAAGTCCTGCTTATCAAAGCTCAATTCATTGCGTGACAAGGTAACTCACCTAACTGATCAAGGGAAGCCAGTGTATGCAACCTTTTGGGATTTCAGTATTTAGATACAGTCTCTCCCAGTGTCCTTCTGAACAAAACATCTAGCACACAGCTGGATAAACACATCATAGGGTGGGTGAGCAGCTGGCTCAAGGGACAGGCACAAAGTGTTACTTACCAGGCAAGGGACACTTCACTTGTGGGCTTCTGCAGGGCTCTGTCCTTGGCCCTGGGCTCTTCAGCATCTTCCTGAATGACCTGGGCACAGGACTGCAAGGGATACTCTCCTGGCGTGACTGTATGATGATGAAATGCACCCCCACTCATCTGTTTAGCTCAGAAATAAGTTTTGTGCCTTTAAAACTAGATCCAAGAACAAAGATGCAGAGAAGGAAAAGCCATGGATTTTTTTTCTCAGCTGTATTCAAAAACATAGAGATAAGACCTTCAGCTCTCTCTGGGTGTGTGTTGTCTGCACCATGGACAGGGTGAAGGAGAGAGCTCCTCTTTGCTTTTTAGTTAGGTTGGGTTTTTTGTTTGGTTTTTTTTTAGTTAGCTGAGGCCAGGAGTTTTTTGGAGCTGTTCAGCTATTGTTCAGCCTGGGACCAGAGAAGGAGAGAGAGACTGGAGCTCTGAGAGAAAGCCGAGGACACACCCACGAAAAGGACTCTGAACTACAAGAGGACTTTCTGAGTTTAACATCTCTTCAGAACAGCAAGAGGATCCATTGTTTAATATCATTCCTTTTCTCAGGTTTGTGAATACTTTGCTTGTTAAAAATAACGGGGTTTTTCCGCTTTTCTTGAAGGAGACTTATGAGTCTTCTAAATTGGTTAGAAGAGGGGCAGCTTGCATTTGCTTTATAGAGGAGACCATTTCAAAAGTTTTGTCCCAAATTTGCCCTAAACCAGGACAGATACTAAGCAAGTGTACAGGTGATACAAAGCTGGGAAGAGCTGTTGATCCCTCAGAAGTGGAGAGGCCCTGCAGAAAGACCTCAACAACTTAGAGGGTTGGGTAGTCACCAACTGTATGAAATTCAACAAGGGAATATGCCAGATTCTGCACCTGAGCTGGGGCAGCCCTGGATGTACTGACAGAATGGGGAATGAGATGCTAGAAAGCAGTGCCATGGAAAGGGCCCTGGGGGTCCTGGCTGATGGCGAGTTGAACATGAGCCAGCAGTGCCCTGGCAGTCAGGAGGGACAGCGCTATCCTGGGGTGCCTCAGGCACAGCATCACAGCCAGGCAAGGGGGGGGGGATTGTCCTGCTCTGCTCTGCTCTGGGCCAGCCTCACCTCCAGTGCCAGGGGCAGTTTGGGGTGCCATAATGTAAGAAGGGCCTAAAGTTATTAGAAAGTGCCTGAACTAGGGCACTGAAGAAACAAATATGGCGAAGGGCCCTGAGGGGAAGTCTTATGAGGAGTGGCTGAGGTCACTTGGTCTGCTCAGCCTGGAGAGGAGGAGACTGAGGGGAGACCTCACTGCAGGTACAACTTCCCTGTGAGGGGAAGAGGAGGGGCAGGCACTGATCTCTTCTCTGTGGTGACAGAGACAGGTCCCAAGGGAATGGCCTGAAGCTGTGCCAGGAGAGGTTTAGGTTGAATATCAGGATAAGGTTTTTCACTCAGAGGGTGGTTGGTTTACTGGAACAGAGAAGTGGTCACAGCAGCAGCCTGAGAGAGTTCAAAGAGCATTTGGACAATGCTCTCAGGCTCTTGGAGTGTCCTGTGCAGGGCCAGAAGTTGGACTCAATGATCCTTGTGATTTCTTTCCAATTTAACATATTCCGTGAAAATTTATTTTGTAATAATTGATACTAGACAGAAAATACAATGCAGTTACATTTCCTCTGGGCATTCCTAAGAAGTTTAGTCTGAAGTCTGTCAGACTGTCAGACCTTTCTGATCAGTTCTTTCTGATTTAATGATGAAACCATAGCATCTGAAATAAAGTCAAAAGAGAAAGGTCATATTTACTCATTAACTTGTAAATTGCAATGATGATTTCAATTTCTCTGAAAAAAACCCAGTATATCTAATGTTTCTCACAAAAATAAAATATTAAATTTACCATTTAATCTTCTCTTTCTGTCAGTTTCTGGAAGTAAAAATCAAAATCAAAAGAATGTGTGAGATAAATAAGGATAGATTTGGAAAATGCAGAGGAAGGGAGATAGGTACTTTACATTGTTGTAACATTACAACAATGGAAATAAAGTAAAATATAAAGTCTGAAAGTGTAAATTGCAAGTGTAAGTCTTTGTGAGGGACTCAACAGGTCCAAGATAATCCATGGCTCAGTAACAATGTAGAAAAGGGTATTTAAATATATAATTTTTATTTTAAGTGTCATCTATATGGAGTTTACTTTTTTGGGAAAACTAAGAAATCTATGAAATGCATAGATGATTTGTACATGAGTTTTTTGCCTTTAACTTTTTAATACTAAGAAGTAACACTTCTAATTTTAATATATATGGCAATCAGCAATTCACTGTAAGGGTAAAATTAATTTCTCATTGCAGCTTTCAAATTACACTATATTTATCTGTCAGAATGGAAAGGCTGCATCTCCTAAGCGCTTTTCCCTCTCCAAGTACGTCTGTTGAATAAATACATTAAGCAACTATTGGATAAAAATGCATCTTTTCTCCTCTTGTGAAAGACTGAATGGGATTGCACAGGTCTTATTTCAACACTTACTGTTAGCTATTTTTCTTCCTTATTTCTACTGAAAGCTTTCATTTAAAGTATATTAGCCTTATGAAAACTTTACAGAGATATTTTATATGAATAAAGTATCTGCTTAGAAAGATAGTAACACGTTGACTTTCTCTGTGATGCTGAATTCATTATTGTTGATTTCAACATTCCTGTTACTTTGGATTTACTCTTCTAATACAGTATGGTGATACTACATAGATAAGAATGATTAAGAACATCTCAGTGCATCTTTTTCAGAAAAAACACCATTTTTTTTCTTTTGTTCCCAAGTATTTTATAACCTAAAATAACAGATCATCAGTCACAGCCAGTGGTGGATAATATGTCCACCTGAGATAAGCCTCTTGGTGACAGTAGGTGATCTCTGCTGCAAACTTCCATCCAGAATCTTCTCTAAACTTTTTCTGCCTTTCGCAGAACAGACAGTTGTGTTTCAAGGGATACTTGTAAAGTTGAGTGGAATAATGCCACCTTCAGATTTTGTGCCCTCTTAGAAGTGGGAACTTTTATAAATTTTATGTAGTTAGATGAGGCACAACTTTTTGTTAACTGCTCTAACACCTCAACTAAACCATGGCACTAAGTGGCACATTCAGTCTTTTTTTTAAACACATCCAGGGATGGTGACTCCACCCCCTCCCTGGCCAGACCATTCCAGTACTTTATTATTCTTTCTGTGAAAAACTTTTTCCAAATATCTGACCTGTATTTCCCTTGGTGCAGCTGGTGTCCTCTCATTCTGTCAGTTGCTGCCTGGTGAAAGAGACCAACCCCACCTGACTACAACCACCATTCAGCGAGTTGCAGAGAGTGATTAGGTCATCTCTGAGTCTTCTTTTCTCCAGGCTAAACAACCCCAGCTCCCTCAGTCGTTCCTCATAGGGTTTGTGTTCCAACCCCCTCACCAGCCTCACTGCCTCCTCTGGATGTGCTCAAGTGTCTCAATGTCCTTCCTGAACTGAGGGGCCAGAACTGGACACAGCACTGGAGCTGTGGCCTCAGCAGGGCCGAGTGCAGGGGAAGAACGACCTCCCTGCCCCTGCTGGCCACACTGTTCCTGATCCAGGCCAGGATGCCCTTGGCCTTCTTGGCCACCAGGGCACTCTGCTGGCTCATGTTCAGCTGCTGTCACCAGCACCCCCAGGTCTCTTTCTGCCGGGGCACTGTCCAGCCACACTGTCCCCAGCCTATAACATTGCAGGGGGTTATTGTGGCCAAAATTCAGGACTATGAAAGACTCAATTGTGGATGCTGACAATGGTCTAAATTTAAGCATCAGGAAGCCACAGTGTCTGTGTGAAATCATTCACATAATACCTTTACACAGGCCTGAGAAAGTGGCCTTGGAAAAATAAAGGAGGAACAATAACAATCCTTGGGTAGTGAAAAACCATCAGCAGTAGATGTTTTTCCGACGTGTTTACTGGCAAGGATGTTTACAAAGAGGTGTAGGCTCTAAGGACCAGTCATATGAACTGTACCAAAGTACTGTTAATAAAAGGAGAACTTGGAAAATAAAGATTGCTCTCACTTTTCTCTACATGCTGAGAGTCATGTCATTACTCTCATGCTGTCCATACTCAGTAATGACTCCCAATATCCTCATCCATGTCATCAATAAAAGTATTGAACAGAACTGGCCCCAGCACTGTGGGACTGCATTTTATTGAAATGGTATGCTCTGGCTCACCCCAGGAAAGTGTATGGTTTGTCCCAAGGCCGTAACCTCCCTGCAGTATCTGTATCTCTAAACCCATTGGCCTGAGAATCTATCCGCGCCCATTTTGAAACTCCCTGATAAAGGTGCAAACGGAGAGGGCTCTCTCCCTTTTTGCCCTGGAGGCCTCCGGAGGGTCTGCTCCTCTCCCCTTCCCTCTCCCCCCTTCCCTTCTCCCTCTCTCTCAGTGACCCCATGCTGCCTTCCTGGGGTCAAACTCCAAATAAATCCTCATCTCATCAGCACCTCACCAGCCGTCTGGAGTCTCCTTGCCTGCCTGCATGTGAATACCAACAAACCTAGAGCCCGGGGGGAGCCCTCCCCAGGGACCCCCCCAAATCTAAACTACAACACAGCACAGACTCCCAAGGGGCACCACTGGTGACTGGTCACCAGCTGGATGCAGCACTGTTCACCTCCACTCTCTGGGCCCAGCCATGCAGTTCCTAACCCAGCACAGAGTGCTCCTGTCCCAGCCGTGGGCTGCCAGCTTTTCCAGGAGTGTGCTGAGGGAGAGACAGTGTCAAAGGCCTTGCTGAAGTCCAAATAGGGAACACCCACAGCCTTCCCTGCATCCACCAGGTGGGTCAGCTGGTCATAAAAGGAGACCAGGTTGGTCAAACACGACCTACCCCTACTAAACCTGTGCTGGCTGGGTCTGATACCCTGGCCATCCTGTAAGTGCTGTGTGGTAACACTCAATATAAACTGCTCCATTACTTTACTGAGTACTGAGGTCAGGTTAACTGGCTTATAATTACCAGGATCCTCCTTCCCACCCTTTTTGTGAGTGGGTGTCACATTGGCCAGCTTCCAGTCATCTGGAACCTCACCAGTGAGCCAGGACTGTTGGTAAATGATGGAGAGAGGCTTTGCAAGCTCATCTGCCAGCTCCCTCATCACCCTAGGATGGATCCCATCTGGTCCCATAGATTTATGAATATCCAATCGGCTCAGCCATTCTCTGATTGTCTCTTCCTGGATAACAGGGGGACCATTCTGCTTCCCGATACCACCAACGAGGAGGACAGTTGTCCTGAAAACAAACTGTCTTCTCACTAAAGACTGAGAAGAAGGTGTTAAGCACCTCTGCCTTCTCACCTGCAGTTACCAAGTTCCCTCCCACATCCAGTAGAGAACAAAGGTTGGTCTTACCCTTCCTTTTACCATTAATATATTTGTAAAAACATTTTTTATTATTCTTTACAAAAGTTGCTGATTTAAGTTTGAACTGAGCTTTGGCCTCCCTAATTTTTTTACTACATGCCCTAGCAGCCCCCTTAAATACTTCCTGTGAGACCTAACCCTCCTTCCTAAGATGATATATCCTCTTTTTATTTCTAAGCTCCTTCGAAACCTCATTGCCCATCCAGGCTGGACGTTTCCGTGATGGCGGCTACATCATAGCTTTGCTATTGCACCATGGCCTCCAGCTCCTCTTGTTCTTTATCCATGCTGCGTGCATTGGTATACACACATCTCAGCTGGGCTACTGATTTCAGTCCCAACTCAGGCTTACTGCCCTTGGGCCTGCTTCCAGAGAGCCCAGCTGCATCCCATTCCCCCTTCAGACCTAGTTTAAAGCCCTCTCAATGAGTTCTGCCAGTGATGAGCTAAAAGTCCCTAGCAGAGAGATGCAGTCTATCCTGAAGTGTAGAAAAAGGATTTTACAATTAGAAATAATTGTAAAGAAGGTATGTTTTATTTCCAGCTGAGACACACAGAGGGTATCTCCTCCAAACCATGCGTACCTGGTCAAGACAAGCTCCAGGTTTAAATACACATTGATCCCACAAACCCACACCTCCCCACCTGCCATTCTCCACCTTCTCTCTGTACTCTAATTGGCTGTGACACCTTCTGGTGGTCATGAGTTGGGCTCTTGGGAGGAAGGCAAATATCTTCCTCAGGCTGATCTTTGCTTCCGGGCAGGCACAGTGGAGGTTTGGCTATTTTTCATGTCACTTCGCTCTTGCCAAAGATTCGAAGCTTGGGTTCAAGCTGGGTTCAAGCCACAAAGTTCTGCTTTATCAATTTTTGGCAAATACCTAGGTCTGGCTTTGCTGAGTTTCAACGCTATCCATCTTACCTATATGACTTCTATTTAGTAGCTACCTAACAACCAAGCTTAATAGCTAATCTTCTATGTGTTCTCAGTACAAGCTGTTTCTCTACTTCTACAAAATCACAAAAAGCTGCTTCAAAAATCTTGTATTTTTATATTTACAAATGTTCTCCATATCAATCCAGTTCCAGCAGGCCAAGTGCTGTAAAAGTTGCCCCATGATCAAAGAACCTGAAATTCTGCCAATGACACCAACCTTTGGTACCACTTGTTGATAATGTAGGCTATCCTGTTCCTTTCATCATTTTTTTCTGCCACCAAAGGGACTGAGGAGAATATTAGCCATGCTCCTGCCCTATCAACCACTTGACCCACTACCCCAAAGTCCCTTTTAATTGCCCTGATGCTCCTCTTTTCAGTCTCATCACTGCCAGCCTGGAATATCTGCAGTGGGTAGTAATCAGAGGGCTGAATCCGCCCAGGAAGTCTCTCAGCGATATCCCACATCCGAGCCCCAGGGAGGCAGCAGACTTCCCTGTAGGTTGGATCTAGTCACATTTAGGGCCCTCTGTTCCCCTCAGAAGGGAGTCACCCATGACAACTACTGTTCTTTTTAATGTTAGAAGTAGTAACCTATCTGACTGATGAGGCATAACTGGGAGGCTCACTGGGCAGATCAATTTCTTCTACATCATCTAACTGACCCTCTAGATCCAGGGCCCCATATCTATTCTGAAGTGGCACTTAGGAGGTGATATTACCTCTCTGAGCAGGGACCCATTTCCACTCCCCTTCATCGACCAGGTCCTATTCCCTGACAGTGGGGGGTATGGGAGTCATCTGACTCCTGGTGGGCCTCCCTCAAGGATGCAAGGGTGGAACTCCATCAATCTATTTCCATTTCAGTTTTCCTAATACTCTTTAGTGTTTCAACTAAAAACACTAAGCTCAGCCACCAGCAAAATAAGATCATTCACATGTTCACTCTGCAGACAGGCTTCATCTGCAAAGGCCACTGGAACCACTGATAAGCTCAAACAATCTGCACAGGAATGGGCCTGTGCAGACACAGCCTTTCTGGAGGGTTCCATTTGGTTACACACACTTGTACTAACTACAGTTTTGGATGGCGTAAAAACCATTACTAACAAACCCCAAAACCAACCAACCAACCAACCAACCAACCAACCAACCAACCAACCAACCAACCAACAGAAACAGAGTAAACAACAAACTAACCTTACTATCAGGAAAAACCTGCAACCCTGCCTGCATGGACTGTCGTGCAAACCGCTGTGCCACACCTTCAGAGCCTTTTAAAAAGGATATTCCATAAAATAATTAAGGCACAGATCCAGAGGAGGAGCTAAAATCTTTCAAGAAGCTGTGCTTGGCTTTCAGTGTAAATCATAAACCAGCATATGATTTTAAGCTCTTTCTCTCATATTAAAATGGAAGAAGGATTCTGAGTAGAGAGGAATGATCACCACTCCTGACCTGGTAGTTATGCTTTCCCAGTGCAGACCTGAAGGCTGAGATCTCCTTCTCTTCACTGCAAGGGCATACTGCTGATCCATCTTCTGAGCGAGATAATATTGCCTTTCTTTTTCAATTAATCTATGCCTGATCTATTTATAGGTTTTGGTAACCTGAGAACTTGGTGTGAGAAAAGAGATTATACATAAATTTCACAGCTTTCAAAGTGTAAACAAAGGATGAAGAATTGAGACAGGGCAAAGGAAGAAAAAAGTGAAGACAAGATGAAAAATAATTAAATTCCTCAAAATATCACATCTGAATAGCTGAAGGATTAAAAGCACAATCAGATTTTCAGTGCATCCTGTGACCAGTGTTCAGTTTTGCATGTGCTTGCATAAAAAGAGTACAATAAGAGCATATTTATAAATAAGTATATTTTCACATGAGTGACAAGTCACATATAATGCATTCCTTCAGTGGATTTGTAGGTGTCATTTGATATTTTTAACAGGGTTGATATGATTTGATAACTGGAAGTACTAAGTGATAGTCCATAATGGCGCTTCTGAGAACTTTCAGTTCATCAGCTAATGCATTTATGCATTTCTGCAGAAACTGGTACTCCACTATATATATATATCAATAGACAACAAGAGCTCAGAAGATCCTCTTAATTAACTAAATATGTACATGATTTTCATAAGTTATATTTGGTAACTGTAGCAAAAAAAATCCCTGTGACCAAAATTATCCAGCAGAAACAGAAGACCTCTCCCCATGTCTTCTTCACTACCTTCAGAAATAAGAAAAACATGAAACCTGTTTCTTTAAATTCACAACAAACTTTTTGACTATTTCAGTTTTGTCTCTCCAGTAAGAAAGATTCATACTTAGACTTCTAACTGTTGGTGTTTCAGATCAGATATCTGTTTTCTTCTAAAATTTTCTTCTAAGAAAATCTGTAGGTAATTTAGAGGTTTTCTTTGGCTTTTGAATACAAGAGTAAATCCACCCATCCCCCATAATATCAACCATAATATCAACCCCATAATATAAACCATAATATCAGATCAATTACATTTTACTTACATTACTTTTACTTCTTACAAATTAGTGTACAATTAAATTTACAAGTTAAATTACAATTACCTTACTTACATTACATTTACTTACCTACTTAATGTTACACTTTACATTACTGGTGTTCACAGTCTCTCATTTTCAAAACTGGAGGGAATTTGGTTGGTTGGTGGATTTTTAAAACACCAACCAACCAAATTCCCTCCGTTTTGGAAAATGAGAGACTGTGAACACAGCAGTGCAATACTGCCTTCAAAATACAATGTATGCTGTTCCCAGGGTGTTGTTTTGCAAGAGTCTGGAGATTTTAACAAAAGTGTATGCAGAAGTTACAGGTGCTGCATGACTTCACCTTATACCTTTCTTTGTTGTAGGAGTATAATTTTCAGAGGGACTGAAATAAGGAAAACAGCTCAATTAAAACAAGTCAAGCAATCCACTGCATTCTTGGATTATCTTCTCCTACTTGTTTGATGACGTAGCCTCACACACAAATGGATGTGCTGACAAGCATGGGGTGTTATTTGCATAGGAACAGTTCCAGGCGTTCCAGGAAGCACTAAAACAGCTTCCCACCAAAGCCAGCATCTGACAAAGCATTTACTTCCTCTGGCCTACAAGTCCCTTTTTCCCAATTACCCCATTAACTCCAATGAGCTTTCTCAGCAAAACCATGAGTTGCCAAAGCTGGATTTGAAATATATTCTCAGTGAAAGACTACATGTTCCAACAACATCATTTTTAATAAGAGCAGCAGTCAAAATACTTTTCCTTAATTTCTTTTTTTCATAAACTAAATAACACTGTAAGGCAGTAATCATTACTCTTTGTTCAGGTATAGTCACATACAGCTTCCATGTCTCTGTGAACAACAGTTTATGCATTCATAGGTTTATGTGGACATAGAGTATAAATATAAACATGCATCCTTATTTAAGCATAATATACAAAGAATATCTCTTGTGATACCCAAGTCCTTAATGGCTTTCAGGGATAACTTCAAAAAGCAGAAGCTTGAAGTATCATAATAAAGTCATAATTTCTAGTCTGTTGCATTTATAGTCCAGGAAAGCATACTCAACATACATAATTTCTGTATAAATTGTGTGATATGTGTATTTGCTGCACTGTAGAAGTGACAAAGGACCAGGTTACTGATTCTTTGCTTCACTGCTTTTAATACAAGTCATCTAACAAGGTAATGAGGTAGACAACAGGAAATTTAATATTAATTTTCCATGGCCTATTCAAACCTTTTTCTTATAAAAGTTGGTTTGGTTTTTTTTTTTTTTTTTATTTACCTTAACTAATATCATTTAGTCAGAGACATCATTATTTGGATCTATTTAAGCAGAACAGTATAACTTCCTGCAACAGAGAATTTACCATTGCTAACATTATACCTTGCCTACAGCAAGACAATAAAGTCTTGGCTTTCCAAAGCAAAAGCATTTTTGTGCAATGCTGCAGTTGATTTCCTTTTCTACAACTGATTTTTACTGTATTCCATAGCAAGCACATTCAGCAAATTTAAAGATTATCTGCAATGTGTATTCTTGGAATAAACCTGCTGTAGTTATGCAAGTTCTATAAACTATTCCTATAGATGCATTTTAGAGTTTAATATACTTAGATTAAAGAGAGCATCACAGTATTTTATATGCTGAGATACGCAAAAAGTTTACAGTGAGGTAAACAATTCATAAATATTACTTTGAGGCTTGAGCGTCTACTCCGCATACATAACTTCAGGATATAGTACTGAATCAAATAAACTTTATTATTATTTTTAAAAACATTTTCATTTGGACCTACTCTCTACCATGAAAATTATCTTTCCAATGACCTATTTTTCTACCTATTTGGCAACATGTGTTAATGAATGAACAGACAGTATTCCCAGTACAAAATTTCTCATCTCCCAGCACCACAACAGATAGGAAAACAGTTCAAACTTATTTTTGAGCAGTGGAATATTGGCTGAAGCTTATTGCAGATCTCCATTCAAACAGCCTTTGAAACAATGACGTTTCCAGAGAAATGTCCTGTGATCTAGAACTGCTGCTATTTGCCACGTGAGGGAGTTGCACCATTGATTGAAAACACATAAAAGTGGAAAGGACTTGGACAATGATACAAAGGGCTTGTTGTATGTCACTGTAACATGACAACACACTGCATTGTGATGTTGGAATTAGAAATGTCAAGGGTGGCCGCTTGGCCACAGACAAATCTTGCATTCTAGGGTAGCCTGCTTGGCATAGGAGGAGCAAGGACTTGCTCTTGGACAGACTGTGAGAGGATTGTACCCAGAGGCCATAAGAGCTCCAAACACACCCTTAGAGGTACATAGGCATCTTCATCTGACAAAGTTTCTGCCTTTTTGCAGGGACAAGACACCAGCAACCAGCTGCCTCACCATCATGTACTGGCACATCATAGCTTGTGGTGTCCTTGGGTGTCTTGCCATCAGGCAAGGTTTGCTGTGGGTGATTTTGAGCTAGGACTGGTTATTTCTCTTGAGTGTTTTCTGAACCAAAGAATGACATATATGTACTTTAAATGCTTGCTTCAAACATATCTATTAAGAAAGCAAGTAATTTTTTTTTAATATAATTCTTGGCAGTGATGATGGCTTGCTTGTAGGACTTAGGAAACACATCCTTTAGGACTAATAATTTAAAAACATTTCCTCTTTGTTCTCTGTTTTACCAGGTAGCTGTGGTTTTGCATTTCTTTAATTGCAGAGGTGCTGTTTTCTCAGTTACTCAGTTCATTAGCAGTGCCAAAAGACCCAAGGCTTTGGTGATAATAATTTTTTGAGATTCACCTTTCTCAAGGCTCAATAGAAAAATCAAAGTCATGACATAATTTCTCATTTTATAATGGGGAATTAATTCAAACATGTTTTGGTTACCATGTATCACTGAGGACACCTTACAATTAAATGCGTTCCTCTGCACAGAAGTGTCCCCAAACTTTTAAATTCCAATGAAACTCACTCTGGATTTTCCTTCTTTTTTTTCTTCATTTTCACTTAATCTCTCAGCTCCGTCGTACAACAAGAAATATTCATGGTGACACAATTAAGTTTTATGCTTGCATGTGTGAAGAATCAGTCTTCAATTAATAACAAGAGGCCTGTGAAAATTAAAAATGGTTTGAAGGTATATTTGAGAACAATGGGAAAAAAGTAAGTTTTTAGGATGGAAACTATCCTTTTTCTTTTTCTCTTGAATTATCACTTTATGAAATAATTGAAACAGTTGTCATCTTTTGCATAGCAAGCAGAAAATCAGACACTGCTTGGTGTTATGGAGAAGATTTATTATTAGGTGATATAGAACATTTTCAGATGAGCATGATAAGTTAATTCCCAGGAATCCAAACAAAATATATAGCCCAAATCCCCAAATTTATACAAACTCACTTGAACACCACTGGTTGCCTTTTAAAGTCATTCTCATAATGGTATTTTGTTATATCTACCATCATTAAAATGGTCACATGAAAACATTTTTCATATTTTTATCTATTATTTCTCTGCTTTTAGGTCGGAGTATTTTATAATTATGATATTAAAAAAAAAAAAAAAAACACAAAGCAAAACAAAACAAAACAAAACAAAACAAAACAAAACAAACAAACAAACAAACAAAAAAAAAAAAAAAAAAAAAAAAAAAAAAAAAAAAAAAAAAAAGCACTGTGAGAGAGAGAGAGAGAAACTGCAGTCTGTTCCTCTACTGATTATTTCCTTTTGACAGTGGTTTCACTGTTCAGGGGTATCCATGCTGAGAACTGAACTGCCGACACATTAATTCCAGTGTGAAGTGCACAGATGCATTTGCATTGAGTTACCAGAGAAGTATGTAAAGACTCAGCTATATAGGAGCATCTCAGATGTGACCAGTGAAAAAAGTAACCTTACCAATGTCCACATCAGGGCAGTTCCTGACAGCCAGCTAACACAAGAGGTAATTTGAAATACAATTCAAAAAAAGAAACATTTGGATGTAACAGGTAGCAATAGATTTTTCCCTTCCTCTCCACCACTCTCACTGTACAGAAATCTTTCTCTCTTCTTCTCTTGAATTACTTTTCTCCACACTAACCCTTCAGTATAATATTGCTGCCCACATTTTT
This sequence comes from Prinia subflava, assembly GCF_021018805.1. Classification (NCBI taxonomy): domain Eukaryota; kingdom Metazoa; phylum Chordata; class Aves; order Passeriformes; family Cisticolidae; genus Prinia; species Prinia subflava. Next base: position 70,365,714 of record NC_086283.1, on the reverse strand, counting down.
GCAGCTATTTCTACCATCTCCCATCTCCCTTCACTTTGAGAGTTACGCTCCATGTGGTTCATATATGTCACCTCCTGTTTTTACCCCAGGAGCTGAGGAAGTGGTGTTGCTCTGTGCACTCTAGAAGGAGATGGCCAGGAGATGCCACAGCCCATAACAACCCTGGACAGCACTGGAGAGAGAGCATTTGCAGGCACTGACAGCATTGTGCATACCAGACCACTGCTGATAGATCTCAGGGTCATTGGCCCAAGAAGATGAGATGCTTAACAATATAAAAAGGAGTATTTATTAATTATGGCTAATCTACCTCAATTTTCAATATATAATATATTTCAGTTTGTTCATATTTTTATACTATTTCACAAAAGCATATCACATGATTTTGCAAATGCTGCGGCATAAATCATACTAATATTTATTCTACAGTGTCAGTAAGGTAAGATGTTTAATGAATAAAAATAAACATAGAAGTTTGATTAACAAGAAAATTTTTCATAAGAAAACCAACCAGGTGGACTGTCAGGAGCAGAGGAGAAGCATATCTTTGCACCCTGAGGAGCAGCAAAGGCACAGGAGGTTCAGTCCACAAAGTAGGAACGTTTTTTTCTGGGAGAGCAGAGGGATTTGATGACCAAATTTCCCGGCCATCTGCATGTTATTTCACATACCTCCTGCTACCCAGCCACTGTCCTAGAGCAGTAGGATTCTGCACATCCTGCTTGGTCTGCAGCTGCAAGTACAGAAACCTACCGTCACCCAAAAAAAACAGAGTTATGTGGGGGAGCTTTGTCCAGATGCTTCTCCCAGGGAAACCAATGGGAAAAAAATTAAAAAGTAACCTCTGCTTGCCCTCCTGTTTCCTTTGTGTTGTCCTCCCACAGATCTATTTCCTGACTTTCTCCCATGCTGTTCCCCTTCAAGAAACATTTTCACTCTCACACCTATTTCTTATTAAGCCTGTCTTCAGTATGTTTTCAAGTGTCTCAGTAAGTGTCTCTTACAACAGTAAGACACTTCCATAAACGTAACTCTACAGATCACATAATTTTAACAAAGTACAACAGCCTGGCATTTGTGTTATATCTATATGATGCAACTTATAGAAGATTTTATTACCTTTGCTTTTCAAACACATGAAGATGTGTTTCTTTGATTTCATCCCTGGCTCTGTTAATTACAGAGTACTTTCATGATGGGCCTACCTTTTACATCTATGTGTTAAAATATGTTGCACAGAAACAGTGGTATCTTCTTTGTCTCCAGCAAGGTCTAAATGGAACCATTAGCTTTTAAATTTTTTTTTCATTTCAATTGACACAATTCTGTTAATGCACTTTTTAGGGGGTACACCCATTTTGAATTTACAGATCCAAACATTCATTTTGATCTATTTTTTTGTCATCAACAGGAGCTTTCTCTGTTCCTTTTGTTTGCAGTTATTCTGGTCTTAATAAAAATAAACCAACACTATCTTGACTGAATAGGCAACTGACTCCCACTACTTGCTTCTAGAGACACAGAATAAAGAAAACATTCTCATTTCCTTTTCTTGTGTACCTTAAGTTATGGAGGCATCTTGTTCAGTCTTTGTGAAGTTTATTACTTTGGTTGTCTGAGCAACACTTGAGGTTATCCTGATAAATAAATAAAGTGATTTTTTTAAACAAAGTTTTCCTTTATCTTTACTTTTCCATAAGTAAAGATACCTCCTTTTTTGAGATTATTAAAGCAAAAGCAGAAAGTAAAAGAAAAGCATCAATAAGAAAAATAACCTTCAACAAAGAGCAGAGAGTTTTCAGCTGCAGATTGTAATGTAATATTTTAATTCAAACAAAAGCAAAGGAATTTCTATGTAGGTGTAGAAAACAGTAGCAATGCTGTGACCTGTCATTTTTTGTGTCATGTGTCAAAGGAATATTGGTAGATATACAGACATCTGAATCTACTTACTGACATAAATAAGCACAAGCTATAGAGAAAAAAAGTCTCTTCATTAGATTACTCTTCACTGAAAACAGTAACTCCTCTGTTAATGTTATCTTTGAAATTCAGTTTCATGCTTGATACTCTAACACACAAAGTATTTTGTCACATAGTTAATTAACAACACTAGAAAGAGATGAGCTCTGAATTAACATTTTCCTGAATACAAAGATCCAAACAGGAGGGACCTTTACATACAAGTCATTTTTAATGCCTTTGTCTCAAAAAGACAACTGGCTTTAAATGTGCTTATTATATCAAATTTGGGCCAAAACTGAAGTTGGCCTAATCAAGGAAATAACCTTTATTTTGTGAGAAGCTTAAAAAAGTTTAAAAAAGAAAAAAATACCCTCAAAAATATGTTTAATGCAAAACTTATTAAATCTAGATTGAAAATTAAAAAAACCAAAATCTAAACAGTAGTGTGTGAATAGTTTGGGTCTCATTTCAGGTCCTCATGTACAAAATCTTTCTATAGAAGAACTTTTTATACATCTTTTGGAAAAAAACAACAGTGAAATAAACTATTCTCAGTTCAACACTGATCATGTGTTTGCCACTGTTATTTTGTTGTGGAAACTGTATATGCCTATTTTTGATTTTTTCCCCTTCTATAATATAGCAACTATTTCTAAGGAAACTTAATGCTGTCTTGCTCAAAAAAATGATAAAAATAATTATATAATTTAAGTATGTTGGTTTTAGTACTTTGATCCTCTTCCTCTCTTCTGTAAGGGAAACATTAAAATTATGAGAAAGCATTTTTCTTTTTTATTGCATTATTATTGTATTCACACCATTTTTCTACTGTGAAGGAAGGATATGACAAGAGAAATTAAAAGTTAAAATCTTTTTTTTTTAATTTTAAAGAATTGTTTCTAAAATAAGATATTTGAAATATTGATTGAAAGAGTATAATGAAACAGGAAAAAACCACCATATCTTTCAAACATTTTGACTTACACCATGATGTCAGAAAGTAGACACACAAGGGGAACACATATGTAAGTACACGAAAGCAAGTTCCCTATTAAATATCTGCTTTTTCTGTCCCCTAATGAGGAAATTTCAGTTTTACCTACAAAGTAGCTGTGTAATTCAGTGCAGTGAGCAGGTTAGATAATGCATCCGTTGTAGCAAAATACCATAACAGAGGTATATTCCCTTTTCTTCTCCATAGTAAGAAGATTTTCCACAGAATGACAAAACATTTAGTCTGTTGGTTTTGAGAAGGTAATTACCCTCTTCAGTGACAGCAGGAAAATTTTCAATTTCTTTGCACGTGATACTAATTCTCACTATTGAAAGTCTGTTGATAGATTGTCCCTCAGAGCTTAATACAGCCTGTCAATCCTCACATCAAAGTCACAAGAGCACTTGGACTTTCCTATCTCCATCCCTACTCAACCTCTGGTTTTGGATCTTTGTATCTCACTGAAGAACAAAGAATAACAATATCATCTGACAATCATAGAAGTAGGTAACTGCTTGCGCAAAGCAATCCACACACAAATGTCCATTTTTGTCTTTGTATCATTTTCAGTTATGTTAAACAGGCTTCTTCATTCAGACACACACCTACCTTTACCAATTTAGCATTCAACAAAATGTCACAGCATATAAGCAATTCTCTGAGACTGCTGCTGAAGCTTTGCTGTCCTCTTCAGTGACAGAACCACAGTCAAGGTCACCTGCAGCAAGGTCTAAAACTGACATTTCTGAAATGGCACTGCATGAAAAAGTACAATGAAAAAATAAACAGAAAAGGCACAATGGACAGAAAGAGAGGGCCTAGTAAAGGAATGAGAACAGGAAAGAAAATTAAAAGAAGGGATACACAGCTTATCAATACCTCTCCATAGTGTGGGGGAGATTTGCTTTCTCACTTGTTTCCCAGATTCTCATACACAGATTATTTTCAAATTAGCTTTCCTACCTGTCAGTTCCCATTCTGCCAAACTGAGAATATGTGGAATTTTTTAAAATTGTTTTTATTCCTATTTTTTGATACCTTAGCCACTCCTCATCAGTCTTTGACTAGCATTTTAAATGTTATGGCTTCTTCAGTTCATTGTACAGAATTTAGTCATCAAGGGGTAATGAAAGCATTACAGATCTTTCTGTGTCCAACAGAGCTTTAAGTATCAACCAATAATAACTGATGATACAACATTTTATTTGTATGTTTACTTTACTAGAAAAAAGAGATATGCGACCTTTACATTCAAGGTAGATCTTGTAACTTTTCATTTTAAAACCAGGACAAAAGAAAACTATTGCCATGCCATGTTATATCTCTGCTTCTGCCTAAGTGTGTAACTTTCATCCTTATGAAACATGCAGAACTGCTTAATTGCTTCTGAAGCATTTGCCAGGTTGTACTTGTAGCAATATGAAAAAGTGTGCATCTTTTGGAAACTGTGTAAAGCTGAAATCATGTAAGGTAGATTTAGAACTGGCGTCTAACACCCAAGTGTAACTTGAAGAATGACATGATTACTTACTTGTGCCACAATTTCTACTCATTATTTACTCCTAGGATTTTTTGTTTGTTTTTTTATTTTTCCCTAAGAAAAACTTCCGCAGCACAGATAGTGAAGAAGCACCATATTTGCAAATGATAGTATTCAATCTTTGAATATAGTGATTTGTGCTGGTACTGACATTCCACAACTCCTTTTTTGAGTTTAGTGAGTCAGGGAACCCTGGGTTTATGACTGTATGTTTTGCATAAACACATGTGTACATATGTACATACACAGTTACCTGAATGGGCTAATACACTTACTGAGCCTTCTCTGAATACAAAATATGTGTATAGTCTCTTATGGCTCAAAAGCAACAATCCAGTTTCTTGACATTTTTTATTCACCATTTTGTTAAACTTACAAGAATTTGCCATCTTCACCTTCTCAGCTTGGTGTAAACTGACCTATGATTAGAAATTTTTGGAGGATAAACAAAAAATCTTTTGAATCATCCTTGTTTTCTCAGGAAACTGAGACCCTTGGTGGCCCCTTTTTTATTACACTTGGCAGATGGGAGTTCCTTTATGGAAATTCAGTTCAAGAAGTAATAATAATTGTAAATAAGCCTATTATTTACTACTACAGTAAAAAAGTAAAGGAGTACTTCTGTTTTGTATTTAATATATTACTTAGAAAGAGATATTAACTAAGCTTTAAACAATAGTATTACCACATGCTTCTTACAGACATGTTTCAGTTGTCTTGTATTTTCTAATTTTCATTTCATTTTCTGTAGAAGATGAAAGAAGATATCTTATATACAAAAATATCCTATACTTTTTTCTGTGCAAAGCTTAAACTTTGTTTTGGAAAACAAAGTTTTCAGCTGCAGATTGTAATGTAATATTTTGTAATTTTATGATTTGTGTTAAAATTCACAAGGAAACAAAGGAGATGGATATAACTAGAGAAAAAAGCTAGTAGAACAAAAGTTGCTTTCATAATATTTTTTAACACAGTTTACAGAGTGATATGAAACACTGGACATTCCCCTGAGAAAGTAGATTACTGCTAAGTAACAGTATATCCATATAGCAGCCATGCATGTTTTGGAACAAATGTAAAGTCTATGTATGAAGAGAAAGGGAAAAGAAAAAAGGGAAATGTACTTTCCATGCTTCTGTATCCTAAGTATTTTCTTGGGAGACGGAGAAGTGAAGCATGGCAGCTGCACATTTAACCTTTTCTGAGCTATGCTAACAGTAATAGAGAGCTGGCAGTTTCATCATGTTATTCCATTTACACTGAATAATGAAGCATCATAGAGAGCTATCAGTGTAAACCTAGCTCTGAAATGGTAGAAGTCCTCTGAAGTAAAATTTTCCCTTCCACTCTGTGAACTCTAAGAATGTTATATTCTTGTACAACACATCCATATAGTGTGGGGACCTGGTCAGGTTTTCCATTTCAGCAAAACTTTGGCCATCTCTGCAACATATCTCCAGGTGTGTACGAGACACTGTCCTGCTGCACTCAGGAGAGGTGCTCACGTGAGTAAAGGCCATGACATCAACGTATTGCTGTACAAGATCCAGAGCTCTTAGTCTTCATGCTGTGGGGCTGTCTAGATGCACTAAGCCAGAGGTTAGTAAAAGACCTCTCTGAAATTCCCAGAATAAGAAGCCTCTTTTGAAGGAAAACACGTTTGTTTTGACACCATCTGAAATACAAAAAATATTGCTACTCACTGACTTCTGTGTAAAAATTCTTTTTGATTCTGAGTACCAAATAAGTCACTCTAAACCACTGTCCTACATGTTCAGTGTGCATTAAAATATCACCTAAAGAGCTAAGATAGCTGAAAAGAGTACATCTTCATCAAGAATAGAGGAATGGATCTTCAGGACTGAAAATAGTATAACAGAACTCTTTGAAAAAGAAACAGTCCAAGCTCATATTACTCATTTTTTAGTGATTTTAAAAGAATATGCAGATAAAGTAATTTTTTTTAAAGTAATTTGAATGCTTAAAGATTTGTACTATTATTTAACTGGTCTTTCAGCAGCACTTGATGACTGAATCTTACTTAAACTTTTGAAAAATTCTCTGCAGGCATCCATCTTCATTCTGTTTAAAAGCCTAGTCCCAGTTCTGTATTTCAAAGATTTGATAGAGAATTAAAATAATTTTTAAATCCTTTCTTTGTGATCTTGAGCCCACTCAGTAAGTAGGTTTCAGCTGTACTTCTAAAGGCATTGTTTGCATGTGTTTTTCTTTCTCAAGTAATCTACTGTGTCTGAAGTCTGAGAAAAACTGAGACAGTAATTTTCCTTAACTGCATAATTGCTTTCCCATTTAAAACAACGGGGAGTGAAATGTCCCTATTTCAAACTGAAACCTAATTACAAGAGCAGCCATAACTGAAGATAAATTATAAAAGCCCCATGACCTCCACCACCAAGGCTATCATCTGCTAACATTAATTTTGTCACCAGTTCTGGATTTAGGTATCCCAATTGCCTGGCCTTCTTTTCCGCTTTCTTCACCCCTGACTCTCAACAGATATAAATACAGTATGTATGTTCTCTTCCAAGCTTGTTGCAGAGAGAGGTTCTCTAAAGGCAAGCATGGAGTGGCTGGCACTGTCCAAAATCAGTGCTGTCCCAACAGCAGCCACAAGACTTCATGGAATTTCAGAGGCATTCTCTGCCCCTTATGTTTAATTTTTCACTGAGGTAATCCAGTTCATTATGATTTCTTCATTGATAGAACTTATTTGTCTCCTGACAAAATAATCTATAGAATAATTTTCTAGTAATTTTTGTGACATAAGTATGACAGCAATTACTTTCTGTAATTTCTATGCCAAGCTACATTCAGAGTTTCAGTTTTATTTCTATTTGTGCTGAAGTGTTGAAATCATTAAAACATTACAAACCAGAGAGAATAAGGCATTTTCTTTCTTACTTGGAGACGTGATACCCTTCACTGGATCCTCAGGCAAATAAACTTTAGACACACAGAATTAATTAATTGATTTCAAGGCAAATTAAATGAATATCAATACTACTGAATACTCCAGAAGTGTTCCAGTAGGTTTAGCACGTGTGGTTATGTCATCATGCTCTTTTAAGACACAGCTTCCTAGTCTAGACTACAAATCCCATGAGGCCTTGTGGAAACTCAGGGAAATGTAAGTTTAGGTCCAAAAGATAGACATAAATACTTCATGTTTGACCAGGAAATTTCCCTGAAACTTCTAAATATGCAAATGTCAAATCTTTTGTTGATTTGTTTGTTTCTATAAAAAGTTCATTTAGGGCTCCATAATAATTTATTCTGTGAAAATGTTATTTCAAATCAACAAAAAACAAATGATGAACCCATGTCAAACAATCAGAAAGAATCTTCAACTACAGTGCAATCCATTCTAAATCAGTTACATTTCATCCTCTCAATTCAACAAGAAGACATTTAAACACAGGCTGCAGTTTTTAAGAACATGCCAAATTTCACTCTCACGCACTGAACATAACAGAGAATTTTTGCTTGTTGAGCTCAGTTCTCATAAAATGCTTCAACACTGCAAAACTCCTTTTTATCTTCTTATTTCTGTATGAAAAAAAAAAGTTGCAGAAATGCGTCTCCAGTACCAGTAAGCACCTCTTCAATGGCATGATCATATTTTAGAATGACAGATTCTGCTGTTCCCTACAACTTAGAAGCATTTTGCAGAACATCAGTGAATCTTCCTTGTTCGTTAATGCTGATAATGATTTCTTCTGATGTTACTAAGCTTCATACCTTTTTGGATAATAAAATACCTTTCGAGTGTGATGAAGAATGTTAGGAATTAGGTATTTGTTATTATTTCCAAAAGCATTAATTCGCAGGTCACTTATATTTCTTCTTGTCTAATTGTTTTGAAATTTGGTCAGTTGTGCTGGGTTTGGCTGGAGTAGAGTTACTTTTCCTCACAGTGGTTAATATGAGGCTGTGTTTTGGATTTGTGCTGAACACAGGGCTCATAACAGAGACGTTTTTCTTATTGTTGAGCAGGGCTTACACAGAGCCAAGGCCTTTTCTGTTGTCCATGCTGCCACACTGGTGAGAGGGCTGGTTGTTCATGGATGTCTGGGAGGAGACACAGCTGGGACAGGTGATTCCAACTGGGCAAAGGGATATTCCAGACCATGTGACAGCATGCTCAGTGCTTAAAGACGGGGGGAAGAGGGAGGAAAGTGGAGATGTTTGGAGTGATGGCATTTGTCTTCCCAAGTCACTGTCACATCTGATGGGACCCTGCTGTCCTGGAGATGGGTGAACACCTGCCTACCATGGGAAGCTGTGACTTGATTCCTTGTTTTATTTCCTTTGTGTGTATGGCCTTTGTTCTAACTGCCTTTATCTCAATCCATGAGCTTCCTGGCTTTTGCTCTTCTGATCCTCTTTCCAATCTTACTGGTGAGGGACTGAACAAGCAACAGCCTAGGACTTGGTGTCAGCTAGTGTTAAACCACACCAGCAGTGCTGTTGAAATTAAGGGAAAGTACATGAAGAAATCCAGTTATGGCATCCAGAATACACCACAGACTCACAGAGAGAGCATGCTTACAAGTACCAAACAGATTTTTTTCCATTGCATGAGAGCCCCCACAAAGGAGGATGCATCATTTCTGAATTTGGTATGTGTATATTCATTTGCTGAAACAATTTCCACAGTCTCCCATTCACATAACTTTAACAGGCAATTCTTTTATCCTAGTCCCAATGTTCCTTTCTCCCACTTGAGCTCACTGAGCTATGACTGGAGAAAGTTAAAGAAAGGAGTATTTGGTAGCCAGACAAGTAAAATACTGTCCTTTTTGCAAACATATTTATATTTTCCACATTCTTTGGGAAGTATTAGTTGCTCATCAGTAGTCCTTGTTTGCCAGAAACACTGTAATAGTGTTATGAGTTCATTGCAAAGTACCTTTCTGACACAGGAAACCAATGCAGTGGGTGAATGAAAATCTTAAAATTTTAAAAGACTGTTTTCATTTTGACAGTATCAAAATATCCAAATACATACCTGTTCCACTATATGATAGGAAGTAAATTGTTTTCACCAGACTCCTAGAAACATCTGTAATTTACAGAGAACATGCCCAAAATTGTCTGGTTTTATTTCATATAACATTTATTTTCTGTATTAGTTTGAAAACTATGTTGGTTCAGGAAATGAGAGTCCCTAGGGTTGGATAGCACACAAATAAAAAAATAAATCCTCCACTAATTTAAAAAAAATAAATCTGTCCAGTTAACCTGTTACTTCACCTTCAAGTCATATTGTCATATTAAGCATCTGGGCAAAACGTACAACACAGTAAGAAAATTACATTTTCTTTCATTTATTTAAAAGAAAAACGAATGAGCAGCTTTCTTGTCCAGCTTAGATCCCTTCCAACAAAAATTTTCGCTTCTATTTAACTTTGGGTGTGAAAGAGAAACAGGATTCTTTAAAAAAAAATAAATCAAAGACAACATTACATTTTGTGGAAAATTTTATTCCTGAACTTCCACCAAAACCAAAATATGACTATTCCAAAAGTGGACTGTATCAGCTAACAAATGTCACAAAATTTCAAAAAGTGAAAGAGGAAAGCTGACTGTACTAGTCCAATAGCTTCACCTCAAAGCAAAGTGAAACACAAAAAAATAAAAACTCTCCCCTGCCTCTGGACTGAATAACAGATAGGCCTTTTATAAAGGAAAGCACATTCTCTGAGGAGAGGCTGAGGACTCTGGGCTTGCCCAGTGTGGGAAAAAGGTGACTGAGGGGTGACCTCATTGCTCTCTGCAGCTTCCTGATGATAAGGATGTGGAGAGGGAGGTGCTGTTTGCTTCTCCCTGGGATCCAGTGACAGGGCATGTGGGAATGCCTCAAAGCTGCACCATAGGAGATTCAGACTGGGCATGTGGACGCATCTCTTTACTGAGGTCATTGGAATAGGCTCCCTTGAGAAGTGATTTAATACCCCAAGTGTGTCTGTGTTTAAGAGGCATTTGGGCTGTGTTCTTAACAGCATGTTTGGTTAGCCCTGAAGCTGCGGTTCTTGACGTTTTCTTTTGTTTTCCTCCTTCTCTTGAGTAAAATAACTCTCTGTGGCCCCCAAGAGCTGTAGGCAGTGGTAATGCATCTGCTGTAGAGGACAGAGGTCTGGGACAAGGACAGTTCTTTGGGCAGGTCAGTGTGAGTGACTGAGAGGCTGAGCAGCAGCAGCACTGGGGACTGTGTCACCCCGTGCTGAGCTGTCAGGACTGTGCCCATCTGGGCCCCAGAGCAGCTCTCACCACCCGAGCTGCACCACTGGGACTGCCCTAGGGATGGGGCTTATCCCCACTCGTGATGGGGTAGGTGGTATTAGAAACACTCCAGTCAGAGAAGAGCAGCTCCTCAGACAGCAAGAGTGAAGAGAATTTTCAGATGGGAATTGTGGCATCCCAATCAGATGGGGAGTGCTGTCAGAGTCCACAGGCCCAAGGCCACTGCCAAAACTATCTTGGCTGATCCCACTCCTCCGGAGTGCAAGAACTTAGGCTCTCTTTGAGACACCTCTTGGGGAAGTGCAGGCTTACCTGCCAAATTCCTGCATTTTCTAGAAAATGCACAATATTTTTGTTGATTTTTTAAGCCTTATCTGTAGCAGGACATGTTACAAGGCAGAAAACGTGTTTACACAGTTTATATTGAAAGAAAATAAAAAATACTTCAAAATTGTACCAAGGTGATAATGTGTGCTATAGAAGTTATGCATTACTGTAAGCTCCTATTGACATTCACAGCTTCAGACTTCACAGAAAAATCACTCTATAGGTATTAAAAGCAATATTTTACCTTATTCTTTATTTCATTGCCATAATATTAAACCAGTGAAATCATAACTTTCTTTTTGAAACATCAGCTCCTCTTCAGATAACAAACAAAATTTTATCATAATGTATACCCCTAGTTAAGAGATTCCGAAATATATAGCACAAGGTGAAGTCTTACAGATTTGTTTCTAAAGAAAAGCTATCAGGTACGGAGCTGCACAACACCAAAGTGAAATGAGTAATTTAAACTAAATTGTTTTGTCTGAAAGCCAAACCAAATTCTATCTGAACTTTGAAACTACACTACTTATGTCTAATTGCTTGATTACCCCTTTCCATTTCTGGACTTAATTCCATTAGTAAACAATTAAAGAAAGTACTTGCAAAGTTAAACTTAAGTATTTAATATCTCAAAATGTTAATTAGTTCATATAAAATTTCAAATCAATATTAAAAAGCTAAAATAAAATATTTCTTGTGTACAGCTGACAAAATAAGAAAAAGTTGTCAATACCATAGCAATAACTCAAGTTTCCTGATCTAGTCTGCTTGCTTTGACTGTAAGAAAAACACTCTTTTTAAGCATTTCTTAAGCCTGAACCCCTCAAATCTACTTTAAGCAGCCTGAATAGATTCATAGAGTACACCTTCCCCTGAAGTGTCCAAAGCCACCATGGATTGGGCTCTGGGCAACACGGTCTGTTGGAAGGTGTCTATGGTAGGGGATTTGGAACCCGATGATCTTTAAGATGCCTTTACATCCCAGGCCATTTTTTGATATGGAGGAAATAAATAGTACACAAGCAAGTCGTCTTTAATGCAGTTCAAAAATACCTTGCAGATCAAATACAAATTCTGTGTCTCTTTTAAATGTATTTCTGAATTAACTATTGGCTGTATAAATATACAAATATACAGTATGCAAATATACAACTACAAATATACAAATATAAAAGTAGAATATACTGAGACTAATATCAAAGCAATTACTTAAAGTCTTTGGCCCAAAGATCTTACTGAACTGTCATTCTGATTATGTGTGCAGCTTAGATAAAAAGTAATAAACTGACTGCTACATACCCTGAATTGAATCACTTACACTGAAGCAAATAGCTGAATCTCAATATTAAAATTCTTTACCACAACGGGAAAGGAAATCTTAGTTATTTATTTTACTATGTTAAACAATTAATTTAAAAACAGAATGCATGGGACACCTTGTTGAGGTTGACTGACTACCTATAGGAAATTATGGTTATGTGTTGAATGGAAAAAATAATGTAAACGAAAATTATCTATGTATCAAACCAAACCACCATAGGTGGAAATGAAACCAGAAATTCTTCTGAACAAGAAACTGTGAGTAAAATGAAAAATTAATTGGCATTAAAAAGACCAAATTGAGGTGATTATTCTGTTGATTATGTTGATGATAAATAGGACATAATCTCTCTTAGAATATTAAAAACAAAATCAGATAATATCAAAGAAATCTAGATCTGCTTCACTGTTTAAAGTGTGGATGGTCTATGAATATTGAAATGAAGACAACAAAGAGGGCATTGTTGTGGTAGGGATCTGTTGAAGAAACCCAGATTCAGAAAGACTAAGGCTTTCTTTGTAGAACAGAATTTCAAGGTCGTCTAGAATTAGAGCTCACTAGCTGCTTCATCTGTAAAGCAATATTGTAGAATACAGGCTGTCCAGTGAAATCTTGGAATGAGTATTCCACTCAAGGCAGAATGTTTTTAAAAGCCTGGTAATATAAAGGACTGAAAAGCAACAGCATCTTTAAAACACCAGAGGATGAAATTCTTGGTTTCCCCTATCTTCTCATTTAAAGACAAATCAGGAAACAAAAAACACAGAAAGAAACCCCTTTGGGTCATTTGAAGAACATGCTGGAGAAGAAAAGAAATATATATATACATGCAGTTATGTATATTTTTTTTATGCTTAATCACTCAATATACATAATGTATGCATTAAAAATATAATGCAAAAATGAATTTACTTCTCTGCAGGCACTGTTAATTGTAGATATATTTTCACACCTGACATACTTTGGAATGGAATACGTATTTTCATTTTCTAATGGGGACCTGGCTGCATTAAGTGCTGTACTTCTAAAAAAGTAATACACTATGTGTTCAGTGTGCTTAGAAATTATTTGGAAAAGACACACCATGCATTACTTACTCCAAGCCATTCACTGAACAGAGACTAGTAATGCACAAAACAAGGATTCTCTTATAGAGGTTAGAATTGCCACACTAATTATTTAGATAAATAACTTGATTTTTATTTCTTTCATTGTTTGTATTCTAAGAATTGCTCCTATTCTGTCACTGTATAGAAAGTTGATTTGTTAGGTTCCTGTGTGGACATTGGCTGAACTTACAAGTGAAAACGTGAGCACTTTCTAGTCTGCAAACACAGACACAAAAATCTAACCCTGATTTGTGATATTGACACATGATCTCTTCAACGGGTAATTGAATGAATTTTTACTTTTAAGTAAATTAAGTACAATTGCTGTGACCAACAGAATCACTTGAGACTTTTTTCCCTTACAAACCACATAATTACTGTTGGTGTCATCGTCTTACTTTTGTATGCTATTTACAAACTCTTTTGGATCAGGATGTTTTTCTGCTCTTCACACCAAAGAGTCCTTTATTACAGGAGCAAATCCCACACAAAATACACTTCAAGATACCTATTCCATGCATTCACTGGCCTGGTATTGTTGTTTGGCTTTTAGGGACTACTTGCTGCCTGCCATAGGCATGATTAAAGTGGACAGCCGTGGTAAGCATCATTCTGTCAGGTTAAGTAGTGGGAATATTTAAAACTGCCTTAGTGTGGTGAGAAGGTGGAGACTCTTCCCATAGGGATGGAGTGCCTGCAAGAACTAATGGGTACCTAAGCTGTAGGAGGAAAAGTGTTTCCCTGGTAACAACCTCTTAATAATATGGGGATTGCCGAACGGACGTGTGAGTCACAGGAGAAAGTCAAACAAGCAGTAGTCCTGGGGTGAAGTCATGAAACAAAGCAACCTTTGAGCAGAGTGCTCACAGGCAAGAAAGATTCTGATTTCTAAATAGGACACTCTCCTTTGTACCTTGTTTCTCCTCAATGTAGTGAAACAGGACTTTGTTTAGAGTCCCAGTAATGAACAGGATATCGACAAACCAGTATATATTCACTGTCAATTCTCCTTCCTAAGAGAATCATATTAGCAAAGGAGGAAAAAAATACCATTATTTATTCAGCTAACTAAAAGCACTTAATATGCAAGAGATGTTACCGAAGATGATATCAAGGATGTTTTGCTTGAAGGAAATGTGGGTTTTGCAAATGGCAGTTGTTACATAAATAAGTCAAACGAAAACCAGATGGTTATTCTAATGCTTTCCAGCATGTAGTTCTTATTATGAATAAATCATAGAGAATTCATGAAGACTGTTACAGATGTTAACAGAACCTACTTGAATAGTGGAACTATGAAAATAGTTAATAAATTTGGTTTAACCAGATAGTTTACTGTGGTAAAGGGTTAACAGAAATAATAATTTATTTCTACAGTTCATTTTAGTGTGGCAGTTGAATGAGATTAGCGATAACAAAAAATCATACATAGAAACAGCACTTTGGGATTCTTCATAATACATCTCTGAAACTCGTGAAAAGTGTAAGTTCAAATAGCTTCTCAGGTTTTATTTCTGTAAGATGCTTAAAGTAAAGGAAAAGAATAAAGATTTTGCTCAAGGAGCCCTAACTGTGGGACAGAGATGACACTTCAGAGACACTGTTTAAGAATACCCAGTAACTGGCTAGCCAAACTATTTCTTCAGCAACCCCAGGGCAGTTTGTCAACTGAGCAAAATTCATCACTAACACAGTTACAGCAGGAGCATTTGGATAGAAGATTTAAATAAAAGAGTATGGAATAAGGAACCTTAGTAGTCCTGGGCTTTTGACCTGTGGAATGTGTGAAGTCAATAGAATTTTCACGCAGTCAAGGAGTCCTACAAGCCACTGGACATGAGAACTAAAGAGGTCAAAGACATGTGAAGTGATTTAATCTATTTTCCTTGTCCATTTTGAAGAAAGCGCATTGTATTTTCCAGTCTATACAGGTTTCAAATAATAGACTAACAGGGTTCCTTGTATGAGAGAGTGAAGGTACATGATAAGCTTAATGGCAGCATAGTTTGAATTCTGTTTTTTCTATTTTTCCTATCAAGTACTTGGATGTGTAGCTTTAGCATCACTACAGCTAGTATCTTCAGCATTTGTATTTGCAGTTTATTATGAGATCCCTGACTGCATATTACAAACAAAAACAGGAGTGCTTTCTCAAAAACATCCAGAAACCTGTATAAAAATATAAATGTAAACATAAATATTACCCTCCCCCAAAAAAATTTAACAAGACTTATCTCAAACAATTGTTAATATTCTACAAGCTTTCAGCTTTTGCATGTCCTTCTGTTCCCTGGAGGGAACTGCCATATGACCCACATAAAAAAAGTACAGTCAGGCGGAAAAATGTAGAGGTTTTGACTTTTTTCTTTTAATTCAATAATATAGTAGAGTCATTAATGGTAGTTTCTTCAAGTTTTTTCTACAGGTATGAAACATTTCATTGAGAACTGCTCAAACATGCAGAAAGATATTGATGCCATATCTATAGGGAACTCAGTCATTTGTTTTGAGATTGAAAGATAAAAAGCAGAGCATTGTAAAGTAGGTACAATGTGCTGCCATCAACCTCTGCCCACATTTGTGACTGTGTGACAGCAAATCTTCCCTTGGGAGGTAGGGTTATGACAGTCCTCCTAGATGTCCTCAGTGAGAAATAAATATCAGGGAAAGTGCACACACACACTCAGCATACATAGGATTATCCTTTTTTCAAAATCCTGTAAGATATGGACTGATTATTTCTGACTAAGAAAATTGATTTACTTCCAGATATCAGCAGTTGCATGTGGACCCAGACTTTAGCAAAAACTAAATTTGCATATGCATGACAAAAGTCTACAGAAGAGCCCAACTGAGGATTTTAACATTTGTGATAGGTCTTTTACTTAGAGCAAAGTATAAACTCTTCTGATAACCGGAGAAAAAAAGTCAAGTTGTGTGGAAAATCTTGAAATTAAGTGCCAGACATTATTTTATAAATGTTATCTACTTCTCTTTAAATGTGTCACTTGTTCCACCTGGTCACGCTCTTTACCTAGGACCTCCTCCTCATATTGCTTTTATTGAATGACACTGTAGTTAATTATAAAAAGTGTTAAACTATAGCCTTTGAAGATACTGTTCTCTGTTATAATTTTTAGCGTTTCAATTCACTGGGTAGCTCTCTGCCTATCTCTTAGAACTAGTTAGCATGAAGGCAAAGGGATGCATTCAGGATTAGGTCTTGCCAATTATAAATGAGACAAGTGACAAAATCCCACTCAACTTGAACAATTTTCAGTGTCTTTCATTTGCCTAGTGCCTTATCACCTGTCAGATTACATGTTTTTTCCTCCTTATTGATTTCTGTCTCATTGTTTCTTGTACTAATTTTTAGTATTAGCCATATTTACTGATGCATTTTGATTGCCCATAAATTTCTCAAGTCCCACATTTATGACTGCCTTATTACTTGTCCTAATATTATCTGCGATATTATTTAATGCAGTCTTTCTATAGATTTACTGGTTTTCCTATTGTTCCTAGGGCAGTTATCTCTTGGACTCTACAACCTCCCCTTTTTGCCTTTCCAGTTAACTCCTTTTTTCTCCTTCATCTTTAGATTCTTCAAGTTTCCTTTAGTTTGTGACAATGGATACTGAGCTATTGATTCTTCAGGCTTACAACAGTCATTGAATGACATCTTTTTCCACTGTCCAGCTAAGTGTCTGATGTATTTTCTCATTTGTCTTGTACATGCTACACTTCACTGTATCCACTTTCTTCCAGGGAGAGAATGACATCTTCCTCATCTTAAATAGATGAACGGGGAGACAAAAAGAAAGAAAAAAAAAAAAAAAAAAAAAAAAAAAAGAGAGAGAGAGGCTTTTCATTATATGTTGTAATCTTGTTTGAAGCATTTTATCTGCCCTGTTAAGGATAAGAAAAAAATTTTATGACTCAGGTGGCCATTTATTTACATATGAATAGCAAAAATATCAAATGAGAAAGAGTTCATACTCCAGCCGTTCACTAAAACACATTTGAACAAGCTGCTCAAAGAAGTACAAATTAAAATCGCTTTCTTTCAAAACAACCCCCAAATTACAAAACTGAAAAGGAATAAGTTGCATTCATCAGATAAAAAACTGTCAGATAAAAGCTCTACTAATTACTGTCATTGTTTGTGTCTCTTGTGCTTCACAGCTAACTTCTTGATAGTGGAACATATAGGACCACAGATGGACACTGATACATCTTGTGTTTTGTCAGTATTTTTCTTTTAGCTCTTGGAAAGCACATTTTGGAACTAAGCTGGTGGCTGTCATTTGAAAAATTATGTGTTCTTTGGGACTGTGAAATGCTCAGTCTCTCTGTCATGACAAATATTCATAAATTAAACAAATTAGCCCGTGTACTTTCACAGTTCACTTTAGAAGCTTCTTATATTTGTGACATCAGTAATTTTTTTTTCTCTTTTAAATTTGTTACTCCTTTTCTCTTCTTAAATATACTTTTCAGCTATTGGCCTGGAAGTATTTATTTTGATTTCAGCTGAGTAATTTGGAATTGTCACTTGTAAAATGCCTGAACATTTTGGGGCCACCTCATGTGCAATGTAGAAGGGAGTAGGAACTCATCTCTAGCTTGATGCACATGGCTTTCAGCCATTGCTTTTCATCCTTTTGGATGCTGTCTCACAAGTCTGACAAATACTTGGTTGTATAGTGAGACTTTACTGCTGAACTTTTATACGCTAATAGCAGTTCTGGAAAACCTGGCAGTACCTACACCATATGTTCTGATTCAGAACACAAAGACAGTAGGTGGATATTAAAATAAATATTTAATTTAAAACATATTTCAATGTGCCTTTCTTCTTCTTTTATAACTTATCCCCTCAAATTAGAAAAAAATTATTTGAAGGTTGTTTTTTCTCTTTGGGTCTGTGAGAAATTTTCATGTGTCTCTGAATACCCCCATTCATTTTTTTCTCATATTCACGATCAAGTTCAAAGATCTATTCTTGCTATTAAAAGTACCACTCACCTTCTTTTCTTCTTGAAAGAGTTTTTGCCTTTCATTCTTCCAAGCTATCCTTAACTACTCTTGCTGCATTCTTCCATTGTAATAGTTTTCATAGTGTGGGGATTTTTTGTGTGTGTGCGCCAAATGTTCTTTTTCTGGGTTTATCTTTTTATCAACAGATGTGGTCTCTTTTCAGTACATGTAATATATTTCTTTTGATACCATAATACACACCTACTAAACTAGAATGGTAATATTGGAAACTGAGTTAATAGTTATATATCTGTATCTTCTTTGTATGGGACTCAATATTCTCTTTCTTTAGGAACATAATTTTTCAGTAATTTTATGGAAGACTAACTCTGTTTGATGCTTCATAACTATCTGCCATGTATGCAGACTGTTAAAATTTATGCTAAAAAATAGAGTCTGTCATTTCCAAGGTAATGAAAAATATAGGATGCATGTTGTGAGCAAAATTGCTCCATTCACATATGAGGATGCCCTGAGCATGAAATTGCTTCTTTGGTTTTTCAAACTTTATTTCTTCTATAATAAATGTGGTTTCCTCTGTGTGTTAATCTGGGCCCTAAACTCCCACACACTGGCGTATTTATTTTGGTCAGTCACAAACATATACATCAAATATCAAGTGATTTTGAATGATGCTGCATAATTTTAAACAATTTTGTGTCTTCCAAGCAATTTTTAGTGAAGATTTTAACAAGATTTCATCTAAACACTATGATTGCGCACATTTTTTAAAAGAACTTACATTATACAGTGTCACGCCTATAGTGTACTTAACCTTTATCATGACATTTTTCCTGTTCATGTACTCCCCACTACATATGTTATCCATGCTTCCTAGAAAAAAAAATCCTTTACATTGTTGTAATTTTAGAATTTCTAGGCATATTATCTATAGAAACCAATACAACCTATGCAACCTATACCATAGCTCACTAGACTGGTACATGAAATTTAAGTTAAGGATGAGGAACTCTGGTGCATAGGAAGTGTGCAGTTCTTTTGCTGTCTTATTACACAAGACATTGGACACCTGGTTCACCACTGAAAATATAAAATTCTTCACTCTCACCTCTCCTGACTAGTTGAAATACTTCTTCCTAAAACATGAATGTTACAAAGATTAATTTCTGTAAACAGTCCTGAACATGAAGACTCATTACTATGATAATGTAGCTATTAAATTATAATAGACATAAGAAATGCACATCCCATTTTTACGTATTTTTTACTTTAACAATGTTTTTGTGTAAATCTCCGATGCCTTGTGCTGTGATAACTTTATTCTTTCTGCCTTATTATTTTCTAACTAAAGTAATTGTCACAGAAAAGGATTATCAGTATATGTTGCAGTTATTACCTTCAATTAGTCAGTTGTGTCATTTCAGCAAACAATGTTTATTAGCAAACAAAAACTAGAAAACTGACAGCTATTTTGCCTTTAAGAAGTTATATAATAAAGCCACAGTAGTGAAAGCCCATACATTAAAATAAATTATTTTCATGACAGGATACCAAAGGTCTTTTACCATTTTCACCCCAGGTACTGATAAACAAACCATGACATGATGAAGTTCAATGTTTTTTCTTTATTATGGCAGGTAAACAGCCAGACTCTTGCCTCCAGAGATTCTACCACAGAAAATTTCTATTGGTAAAATAATTCTCACAAAAAATATTGCTGAAGACTTATACCCATCAAAATAATTTTACTTTAGGAAAAAAAAAATGTAAATTTACACAAAGAAAGTACATCTCCTTAGTTTATTCTCAGGCTGGCAGTCAGAAGCTTAACTTGAGCCTTAATCCCTTTTAGCTGAAAGCTCCTTTAGCTGGAAGTTCATCTGCCAGCACTCTGTCTGTCCAGCTATTTCTCATGTCAGCTGGTGGTGCACAATTACTGACACATTAATCCGGTATCACTTCCTCACAGACTGGGCTTTGTCTGAGTCTGAACAGAATGAGATGAGATATGGTAACTATTTTGGACTACCTATGGGCAGTGGGGAGAAAAGGAAAAATAAATTTTAAGAAACATAAGTTATTAAAAAGGACTCAGACCTGTTTGAGCATGAATTAGTAAAGTCATAAGAAACAATCATCAAAAAATTTTCAAGTTTATAGTGAAAGTATGGGCATGAGTTCTGAAAAATTAAAAAGCCCTAATTTTTAGATAGGCTGCTGCAATTAAGTAGGAAGTATCACTCACAAAGGCAATCATTTCAGAATTTCATTCTGTAATGTTACTGTAATTCAGTTCCCACTTTGCCATAGGGTTTCGTTTGTTCTTAAATATATTAATATATTGGAAATTAAGAAGCATTTCTGAACCTCAGATAAAAAACATGTGGCAAACTGGATCTTCCACTGAATTTTCCCTCATTCCAAATCTTAGTTTTCCAGAAGGGATTCATTTAAGGTGTAGATAATAAAGCTCTCATTTAAAACTGTTATGAGTGTATCAATTTTATTGTTATTTTGATTTAATGATTAGCTAATTAGATTAAAGTGTTTCTCATTATTAAAATAAAATTTCAAAAATTATAGTGAAGAATACTGCTCTGACCTTTCCAGTATTCTGAATTATATTGGAATATAATATTGTTCTATTTAATATAATATTGTTTTATTTCTGTTCTATAATCTAATATAATATTGTTCTATTTCTCTTCTATTGATGAGCTGTAAACAGACAAAACTGAGCATAAGAGCAGTCAACATAGTCAGTAGCTCTAGCAAAACAATCCTGAACTTCTAATCTGACCTAAAGAGAAATAGGAAGGGGAGGGAGGTTGGGTGGGGGGGTGGGGAGGGAATAAATCCATCTTTTCCAGAGGAAAATGCTTACAAGAATGTGTTTCAAAGTATTTTGACATATGTGTAAAAATGAGGTATTTGACAATCTTTCTCTCGTGTTCTATTGTTATCATTCAGTTCCAGCCACAACTGATTTGTAGCTGGCTTGAATTTCAGCATTGCATGATCTTCGGAACTGATTGCTTATTCTGAAGAGCTAAGTTGTAAACATAAAAGTTTGAGGTTTGGGTTTCCATAGCTATAGGCTCAAAGCTATCAAAACATCCACTTCTGCTATCAATGACTGACACGGTCAATGTTTCAACTACAAATGCCCACGGAGAGGTTCTGTTATTTTACAGATTTTGATGCCCTATCACTGTTCGTTATGTTTACAGATACTTCCTTTTCTGCTGAGTATTTTGTCGTATCCTTGAGAACATCTTGATATCTGAGGCAAATACCATACAAAAAATATTTAGTTAACTATCACAAACACATTATTAGTAAATGGTACTGTCATAGGATCTTTTCTTGTAAGGCAGAAAAACTATGTCTTTGGTTTAAAAAAAAAAATCTGTTTTTCTTGGCAAAACACACATGCATCTGGTTTATAATACAGAACAAGTTATAATATTATAAGAATCTTACAGTATTATAATAATGCCATAGAGTCATAATATATTCATAATATTTCAAAGAACCAATTTTAAATAATTGCCAATAAGATGGAAGAGTTTTCAAGACTTTGACTTCAATTGTTTTCAAACACATACTGTTTTCCATTATTTTTGATGGAAAACTTTCAGTCACACCTTGTGTAAATGGATAAGAGTGGGTGGCTGGTTTCTTGACCATTCCTCTCTCTTCCACTCCACTACAATCTGTAGATAACTCTTAGTCAAAAAAGGAGAGAAGTGAGTGGTAAGTCTTAAAAAAGCTTTAAAAGATTAAACTTAGAAAAGTAAACAGTCAATGACACCTACAAGAGTAAAATTTACCTTTTTTTGTGGCATCATAAAAATCTTCATGACAGCTAAATATGAGGACCTTAGGAATGTGTTGTGCATTAGTTCATTATCAGGTACAAAGAGGGATAGTGTGAGCAGAGAAAATACTTTGTGATCTACATCTCAAAGCGGATGATTTTTCCTCTTGGAATAAATTTTCTTTACACAACCTCCACAAGGAGGATGCAACTATATTTAGCCTGTAACTTTTTACTTTTCTGGGAATACATGGGTTTTAATTTGACACTTGGGAGTTCTAGAATCAACAATGAAACTACTTTACTAAAATATCACATGAATTTAGTCTTTTCCATTCATTATTTTTATTTTAAATGAATTATTAATTTCTGCAAAATGAGGAAAATTGTAAGCATCAGTTGCTTTTCTGTTCTATCTCAAAGTTGTCACTTTTTAATATAAAAGAACATACAGGTTGAAACATTCCAGCAAACTTCTTTTAAAATATATTATGGAGCAATTTGTCATATGGACTACTGTAATAGTCTAATGATGAAAAAGCTTCAAGCTGTGAAATTGTAAAATAATCAGTATAACTGAATATGTGTAAGTGTGGAAAATATTCTTTTTCTTACATATGCTCAAGCACAACTATCAAACCAGGTTGTCTTTCCAATTTCACATCATTAATTAGGTCAGGAATTTACCATCTCAAAAGCATTCAGATCCCTATAAATGAACCACTGTCTGTTTCCTTACATGAAAATGACATGACACAGTGCCATAAGAGCCCATGACCAGAATCTGAACCCATCCTATGTATATTCAAGTATGCATAAGATATTCACCCTAATAGTGACTCACCCTATTAGTGACTTTGCCTTCATGAAGATCTATCTGATAAGTAGCTGACAAAGGTCATTAATATCATCGTTAATCAAATTTACTTTTCCATTCTGTGGATAATTCAGTGGAGGATAATATAGGCTTAAAAAAAAAAAAAAAAAAAAGAAAAGAAAAGAAAAAAAGGGGGGAGAGAAAAATTTATTATACAAAAAAGGTACTTGAAGGACTTCTACCCAGAGCAGAAATTCCATCATTTTTTGGCAATCATCTTTAAACAGACTTAGACATAACATGGTAGTTATGAGAATTATTACACTGGCTGAAATATTCCTGTGGCAGTCATGCTTTCTTGGGGACAAAATGAAATGTGCAGTTTGAAGACTTAATTCTGCATAATCCATTTCCCTGTAAGTAGAGTTCTTAACCTGGATGTATGATGTTCTGTATGATTCTCTGAGCACAACAAAATTTTAACTCAGACTGTGTAATAACCAGTATCCCACACTTTGATGACAAACTTTCAACTTATTGTGTAACTTAACCAGTAAATTTTTGTGTATCTATAAATAGAATTCTCAGGGAAATGAGAACCTTGTGAAAAGATATTGCTATATCTTGAGAGTCAGCACAGATGGTGAAAAGTCAACTAAGTTTATTACATATGTCTTTGACATGTATAAGAATCTCTTATAGAAGGATAGGTTCTTTTGAAAGTTCACAAGATGGTCTTAATAGAGTTCATGAATTGTAAGTCTCCTAGCTCTGCTCAGACCTTCATGTGGTGCAAGCCCTGGTGTCGTGGTTGCGGGGGGAGGTGAATTTTTCCAGGGGGATGTGGGCAGGCCAATCAGTGATCAGGTTTTGTGCTGGCACCTGAATTGGTCACTCAGAGGTTTGGACACGCCTCTGAGGACACACGGGGTTAAAAGCAGGACTCCAGGAGGGTTTAGCCTCTTCTGGGTTCCGGTTTCAGCAGTGAAAACATCTCCTCTCCCCTGCTCAGCTCTGGGCTGAGTGGGGGAGGGGGCCACGTGGCCGGGCTGAGGACAACCACTCGGTGGAACTAAAGTAAGCTGGGCCCCGGGGGGAGAAGAGAGTGGACAGGACTGGAACTGAGCTGCCCCGTCCAGGATGGAGGGGTGGAAAACTGTGGAAGTGCCTTCTGTGTGTGCTCACCCCCTCTTCCCCCCAAACTCCGGGAGAAGGTGCCCAGCCACGTGGGGGTTGCCCAGCCTGGGAGTGCCTGAGCCTGCACCCTGCGGAGAGATAGAAACTGCCTTGCTTGGCAGAAAGAAACTTTTCTTAGACATTGATTCTCATGACTGATGGTTTCGGAGGAGAGAGGGAAGCGGCCTGAGACCAAGATGATAAAGCATGATTGGAAAGAACCCAATGGGCAGAGATTGAAGAGGAGTGGCTTTTGAGCTGGACTTTTCTTGCATAATGTCAGCCATGGACTGAACTTAAGTCTCTTTTGAACATAAACTGCATTTGGGTGGGTGCAGCTGCCCCTGCTTTTGCTACAGTGACTGGCACTTGACGAGTGGAGCGAGCAGAGAAGAGAGGGGGAGGGTGAGGTGGAGCCCTCTGCCCTCAGGGCAGACCTGCTCCTGGAACCCCGGCCCCTGGGTAAAAAGGGGAGAGCTCGGCATGCAAGTATCCTTAAAAGAGCCCTGTATGAAGCTTTCAGCCTATGGACAGCGGTGAGAGCGCTGGACATAGGAAAGAGAAAGTGTCCCCTGGCAGACTCCTCCAGGCAGTGCCACGGGTGACATAGAAACACATAAGAGGTGGACCCGTGTTTTCTGAAGAACAGTCTGTGGTGCAGGAGAGACTCCTCTCTCCCTTGCTGAATTGAAGATTGTTTTTTTTTTTGAGTGGTGATTGTTTGATTTAAAACCCAAAGGTTTGGTCTATGGAGAGTAATGTGTGGGGGGTGGAAACTAGGGGAAGAGAAGAAATGTTCTGAGAAGTTTTTATTTCTGTCTCTGTGTGTGTTTAAGAGTTTTCTATCTCTGTTCTTATGTAATGTAATAAAGTTTTGTTTTTGTTGTTTTCAAGATTTAAGCCTGCTCTGCTCTGTCCCTGATCACGTCCCACAGTAGTTGTTAGAGAAAAAAACACACATTCATGGGTGCATTAACATCTGGCCAGTGTTAACCCATGACACCTGGTCAGCAGCATCTAAAAGTGGTGATAACATTATTAGGAGGGTTTTGGTCACAAATCTGAAGCACAGTACCACATAGAATGCTATGAAGAAAGCTCACTTCATCCCACTGAGACTCAGAATTGCTGAAAGTGTTGCTCATAGTAAAGCCAGAGACATGGGTTTGACAGGTGTAGCACGCAGTGGATAAAGAATTGGATAGATGGTTGCACTCAAAAAGCTGCAGTCAAGACCTCCAAGTCCAAGTGGAGGTTATTTATGAGCCACATTCCTCAGCATCTGGTGTTGGGACCAACAATGCTTGCCATCTTTGTCAGCAATTCGCGGTGCAGCGAACATTCTGGAGGGAAGGAATGCCATCCAGAGGGACCTTGATAAGCTTGAGGAGCAGGTTCATGGGTATCTCATGAATGTCAGACCAGTTGTAATATCCTGCAGCTGTGTTGGAGCCATCCCAAGCACAAGTACAGTCCAAGTGCAGAATGGATAGAGAGCAGCTCTAGGAAACTTGTGGGTTTTGGTGGGTGAAAATTTTGACATGACCTGGGAATGTGAACTGGCAGCCCATAAAGCCAACCATATCCTGGTCTGCATCCAGCACAGTGTGTCTGGCTGGGCAAGGGACGGGATTCTGGCCCTCTGCTCTGCTCTGCTCTGCTCTGGTGAGACTGCACCATCCAGCTCTGGGGCCCCAACAGAGTAGTGACATGGCTCTGCTATAGAATGCCCACAGGGAGAACAGGAGTGTGAGCTGAGCACTTCTGCGAACACAGACAGAAAGAGCTCAGCCTAGAGAAGGCTCTGGGGAGGTCTTGTAGCCTAGTACTTGAAATGGACAGCTGGAGAGTGACTTTTACAAGGGCGTGCAGTACTAGGACAATGGGATTAAATGGAAAAAGTATAGGTTTAGTTTAGTTTTTTGGAATAAATTCCTTACTGTGAGTGTGGTGAGGCACTAAGACAAGTTGCCCAGGGATGTCTTATTGCTGAAAGTGTTCAAGTCCAGGCTGAATAGGGCTTTGAGTAACCCTGTCTAATGGGAGAATTCTTTACTTATGAGGCTGAGGAGTTTAAACTGGATGATCTTTAAGGTCCCATTCAACCCAAATTATTCCTTGATTCTATGATAAAAATTAGCAAAACAGGAATTGCTAGCTTTTCAGCAGCTTGTATATCAACTATATTCGAGGTGCATAATTAAGTCTGATTGCATATAGTGTTCTACTTTCCATACTGAGTTTGTCTCAGAAAATAGTTTCTGTGTGTGATCAAATCACTGGAGAAAAACAAAAACTTAGAAATCTGGGAGCCAGGAAGTAAAAATAAAAGTTTTTGAACTGCTAAAAGATGAGTGGTTTTCAGTTTTCCAGACTATGTTGAGAGCAATGGCTGAAGACAAAATATGCAAGATCAATCTGGAAAGTGCAAAGGCAAGTTAGCTGTGATGACAGCAGAAGTAAATGGGTTAAGGCCTACAAGCATTTTATTCTTCTCTCTTTTTTGCTTTACAGTTAGCTCTCTATATGAACTGTGAATGCTGCACTATGGGGATGTCCTGTTACTTCTGACCCCATTTCAAGGACTATAATTATTTAATAACATCACAGATGACATAATTATCTCCTCAAATCTGGGTTAGTTGCATGACATATTTAACAGACAGACCCAGAATAACTCTCCCAAGTGAGACACTGTGCCTTAGCAAAAGGAGAAAATATCAGAATAAGTGCATGAATAATGTGCTGCAATATTAACACATCTGTTTCACTGCAAGCAAGTAATATGTTTTGGAATTATAGTGTTTATGTATTTGGTTTTTTGTTGAATAAAGATAATTAATTAGACCAGAAATATCTATCCAGTGCAATTAATTAGTGGTATAGTTAGTGCCCTCATTATGCATTAATTTCCCTCTGCTTTTTTTCACAATTTATTAATATTAGGTTTATTAATGTTTACCAAGTCCTTTACATTACTGACTTTTTCTCCCCTCATTAACAAAGGTGTAGGGCAAAATTTGGCTAACTGAAGTCCATCACTGGTGCAGCAATGCTTTGGAAGCATCACTACAGGCAGATCTGTCTCTGCTGTGTTGCTATGGATGGGCTATGGATGCTCCCCAGTATGTCAGGCAGGAGCAGGAGAGGCAACAGAGCAGTCAGGAGATACAAGGCTTCATGTCTGTACATCTGCTGTTGGAAAGTTAGGAAAAATACCATGAAGAGATAGAGGATCAAGAGCACCTTTGTGTGTGTTATATTTGCAATGCAATGCACTTTTTTTTATAGAGGAGGTAAATGCCTCAGCATGGTTCTTTGCAGCACCCAATTCATAAGGTACAAGGAAATTGCAAAGAAGGGACATCATCTATGCAAATGCTACACAGAAGATGAATAAATCTCTAACATGTCCATATTGACATCTGAGCAAAAATTGCTTCACACAGTTTTGAAAGGCTACATTGAGCCAGTGCAGCAAATAAAAGTGGTCACATTTCCCATAAACCACCTTTGACAAAGTTGTATTTACTCAGAAGAAAACATAGATGAGTTTAAAAAAAGCTTTTGTTTAAGTGTGTTATACAAAGAAATAAACCTAAATGTATCGAACAAAATGCAAAACATGTTTGACTTCCATTACCTGTATAAAAACATGAAGTGCTCTCTGGTGAGGAGGGGGGGTGTTCAAAAAACAAAGCAATACAAAAAGGGAAACAGGCAGTGAGAGCAATTTGGAAATTATTATTTGAATTTACTTTTTAGATTAAAAACTTCAAATTATTTTTGCAGTGAAACATACTGCTCATGGCTACAAGTAAGCAATGTGCAGTGTACAATATTCATCTAGAGCAGTTAACCAAAGCCAAAAAGCTCTTTGGACTGCTCACATTTGAGCCTGGCTAGCAGCAAAAGTATTATTTCATTCCTGACTCCTTTTTCTATAAATATTTATATGTACACACTAAATACTTTCAGAGAGGGTATTAACTACACATTCTGAATAAATTAAAATATACAAAGCCAAACTACTTTTGCCTCCACCAAACTAATCAATTTAAAAAAAATCTGAATAAATTGTTATGTCACAAAAAAACCCCACCCTGATGGGTGTTTGCTACTTTGTTTGTATTGATTGCTACTACCCAGGTGACTATTCTGAATACAGAGAGGAAATAAGGAAAGTTGTAGAAATGTGTAGCAGAAATACATGATAAGATTAAAATCATAACTGTTTGTTCTGGTCAAATTTTTATTTTAAGCAAAAAGCAAAAAATCTCTTTGGATACAAGCTATTACTATTGATTTTACACAGAAAGCACTTAGATACGGTAGCAATAACTCAAATTTTAAAAAGCTCTTAGAGATAAAATTTTTTTGTGGCTAATCAGCCAAATATTTAACCACATAGAGAGCATGAAACCTTGAAACCTTAAACACAAGTGTGGGTGTGGTTCCTCTGTTTTTAAAACTACATGAGTGTTGAAGTACTTGTGTGTCCAGAGGCATCCTCTTAATGTGACAATTTTTATTGATGAAAGAGGAATATCTCCTACTTAAATTTAAGAAAAATTCCATTTTTTCACAAAACAAACCAGACTTACAGAACTTAGACAGTATAAGATTCTCTCTTCCACTTGTGTACACAAAGGCCAGGCAAAGGACAATTGCAAAATTTAATTTCAACAGTTTCATTATGTATGTAAACACATAATATCTGATTCATACTTATTTATAGTATCTATATTGCTCTGTTTTAGGTATAGACAAAGTAATAAACAACAACATTTTCTTCACAATATTTGTAATGGAGTTGTTATGCAGCACAGATTTTGAAGGAAGTGACAGCTGGTTTCCAAGAGAAAAGAATTTATTCTTGAATGCCTTTTCTTCCAGAGAAGCTCAAAGGTAAAAGGATAATTTAGTAATTTTTCTAACATATTGCACTCCTCTTAAAGATTTAAAATTACAATCAGTCTGAGAAACTGGTAACAAACTAGACAGTATACAAGACATTTTAGAAAACTAGACTTTTTTAGTGTTCCACTCATTTTAGAGAATTGCCCTCCAGACACAATCTTGCAATCATAACAAGCTCAGCATATTCATTTTGAATCTCACATTGTGTTTTTCAAATAATATCTGAAACTAAGAATAGAATAGGACTTCCATATGTAGATGGGTAGAAGATGTCACAATTTGTTAATCTTCCTGACAGAAATAAAAATAAAAAATAACATGTAAGCCATAATTGTAAATTCAGTCTGAGGTGGCATCCATTAGCAAAGTTGTGACTCCTGAAGAAAAGACGATCTACAGACTTCAAGTTATTCAGGGTTTCAGAAAACAAAAAGCAGGTTCATCCCTGAAGGACAGGATTATGAGCAAGATAAATGTTTCAGAACTAGAACTAGAATGGGAACTTGTTTCCCTTAACCTTTTTAGAACATATGAATACAAATAATTTAGTAATTTTTTAAAATTCTCTCTGCAACCATAGTAAAGAGACCCTTACTAATTCAGACTAATTGTCCACTTAACGCACATACTGTAATTAATTTTGTCTTTGACAATGGCTTTAGGTGCCAAAAGGTGTAGACAAGGATAAGTGAGAATAAGGACTGGATGCAGAAGCTGATATTTTGAAAAATATAAAAAAGAGTCCAGCAGGGTTAACTGTACTCATCCCTTTTGCTCTTTGTGCCAATGGCTGGTGATTAAATCAGTCTTAAAACTGTGCATTTTAACTGTTGATGCCAAGTAGATGCTGCAAGAAGCAAAACCCACAGGGACATTTACACTCATGTTATCCTATATTGTTGTGTGATTTTCCCCTTTTTTTTTTCAGGTCCAGGAGCTAATTTATATTATCCCATGCAATGCCACTGTCAGTTGAAAACTTACCCTCAACTGCATTCACAGGAAGGCATGAAGTGACTGTCTGCCTTAACATGAGATCTACAAGCTAATGAGGACCCCACAGCTTTTTCTCATGGTTAAACGCCCAAAGTATCAAGGTCTTTCAGTAACTGCTTTCTGTCTGAAAGACAACTGGCCAATCTGTTATGGGGTTTCTTTATACTAAAGCTTCTAAAATTAAATTTCATTAAATTTGTTGTATAATTATTTCTGTTAAGTAATCTGGAGCTCTGGTTAAGATTGTCTGTTATTTGGAAGATTAATGGATACCCAAGATGTGCATTTTCCTTCACTGTAAGACTTCACTACAGTTTGTCTAGTATACTTTAAATTCTCTAAAACAATACCATACTGTAAAAAGTCTGTGGAAACTAGAAAAATATTTGTATAGCAGCTATACACACTATGGCTCCACTGTCAATATGTACTAAAAACACATGTTCATAGATATTGCACATATCCACAAAGGTAATTTCTTTGTGAAAGCTGATATTTCAAGTGAAATATAAAGCTCTATTCTTCCAGTTTGTAGATCATAGGTTGGGAAGTACTATTTCTCGTACACTGTGTCATCTGTTACAGCCCAGCTGATGTAACACACCATGTTTTATTATTGCCCACTCTTCTTGGAATACTGCATTTCCTCCCTGTGGTTCCAGTAGAGTTTGCTGCACAAGGGAAAGTGAATGAATCTCCAGAAATTATTTAGAACAGTGAAAATAACCAGATCAGGATTAGAAAAATCAGAACAATATATTGGAAAAATTAATTTGATGAATCTTTAAAAGAGACTTTCAAAATTCCATCTTAGAAATTATTCCAAGAAACAGAATAATCATAGCAGTAACAATTATGTACACTAAATAAAAGAATATTAATATAAACCACACACTCTATTTAAATGTAATTATATAATAATTATAGAGCAATACAATACATGAAAATTACATCATGTAATGCCCCAAACATTTAAATAAGCAGATGTTTAAATAAGCAGAAAGAGATGTATACTGATATTGAATTCCAGTGACTTCTGGTGTGCATGTCTGTGAAGATTCAAAAAGTCTTCAGGTTTGGCTGAGGGAAGACACTGATTTGGGGCATTGGTGGCATGCTCCACAGGCTATCACAATGAGGCTAAATTTCTAACAGTATCTGCCTTGCTCTTGTGTTATGCAATACGTAGAATATCAACCACATCAAAATGGCTGGGGTGGGATTTTTTGTTATTCACTTATTTAGTAATTACTGTCTATTTGAACGCTGTCATTGGAGTTTTCTCTGGATACAGGACTTCTAGTTGTAGAACTGGCTAGGGTGAAACCTGTCTGCAAAAGCATCTTATAGCTGCTTTTGTCTTCACAGAAGGGTGAGCACATGGTGCACCCATCTTGCATCAGACAGATGAACAGAGTATTGCAGGGAGGCATTAATACTTGCAGTGTTATTTATAGCCTACAGAGATTTATAACCTTTTTGGAACACAGAGCAAGATATAACTTTTTCCAAATAACGGCTAAAATAACTGATACCACTCGTTTATTTGTAAAGGTAAAAATGCTGGTCTTAATCTCTCAGTTAATGTCAATATCATGAACAACATCAGCTCAAAAATATACATATTTTGCATATATAACATAATCTGTTTAGAAATCTTAGCCTCAACAGACACAGCCAAGACAATTGCAGTTTCTAGACTATCTATCTGGTTTCTAAAAGCATAGCATTGTTTGCTTTTTAATCTTTCAAGGGGCAGTATCCTAAAAGACATTTAAGCATGGACTTGTCGTACAAATATATAAACCTTAAAAATCCATAAACCAGAGAGAATAAAAAAATGGGTCAGTGTCAGTAATAGATTAATTTTTCAATACAAGAATTCAATTCTCCAGCATACTCTTTTCAGGACCCTTTGAAGTAAACAGCAGTAAAATTGGAACGTGTTCGAGTTCAGAATTTGTGTATTACATTTTTTAATGGAGCTGCTTTTGAGTACAAAGAAAATTAATGAGTCCTTTAAAACTACATTATTTTATGTTTTGCTTTGAACATACAGTTACACTGACTGGCAAGGTTTGTGAAAACTGGAATAAACAATAAAGAGTGTCTATGTCTCAGCAGTTCAAAGAAATACTATGGGGAGCCTGCATCAAACTGTGATGTCCCTTTCCTTCATTACCATCATCTTCAAGCAGATACTAGGGGTCCGTAATTGCAAAGGGGGGTGGGGGAATTAGCTTTTTTTTTTTTATTTTGCTCTTTTTGAAACCCTAACTGCATGAAGATTATGCAAATGTATAAAACCATGTTTAACATTAACTATGAATCAATTATAGGAAGCGTGTCCTTCAAAAAGTCATACAGACTTCAACAGCTCAAAATATATGGAGATTAATGATCTAAAGACCACCACATGTAGTACTGTCACTCTTCTAAATCAATTTTGGAAGAAGGTTACTTGTACCAAACTTTTATAACTGTACACAGTCCTGTTTTCAAAAATAATTTAAATAATATTGTAGTAGTTTTGCACTTAAGTTGCTTCTACAGTGCATACCACTAAATATCTAATTGACCCATGTGGAGCTGGATGAGCCAACTTACTTACAATTTCTTGCACTGTTTTTCTGACCTGTTCTTAGAAAATTTCTTATAAAATTAAATCAATATGACCTATTTATTGTAATTTGACCAAGAAAAATCAAAGCAAAAATAAATGCTAAAATAAGATGCTTCAGGAAAGTCTGTTACACCTGTTCATCAAGTACAAAACAACTAAGGATAGCAGCACATTTCAAACTAAATAAAAAATCTTACCTGAAGCTTCATGAAGAGTTAAGAAGCTTGAGGTAAGGTGGGTTTTTTATATTTTATTAAAAATTTTTAATAAAGTATCCTCTTATGAAGCCCATAGCCATGACTAGATTAACATCTAGACCTATATTTTTAATTATTTATAGAAAATATTTATATACAGTTAAATTCTGGAGAGGTAAATTTATTTTACATATAAATTTGTTTTCTAACAAGTAAAAAACCCATAACTTCATTATATGCTGGATTTCTCATTTCTCCTTGATTTCTCTTTTACATGAGTACTTTTTCAGAAATAGCTACTCTAAAATACATGTTGGTGTACTCAAAAGTGGTATGAGATCAAAACGGGACTAATAGTTTTTCCTCTCTTTTTTTAATTTTATATGAGTATCTACACAGAGTAGACAAAGCTTTGGAATGGGCATATGGCAATGATCTCCTTTTTCATTGTCACAGTGGGTAAAAGGATTATGGGTAGATTTTACATCTCAGCCAGAACACTGTCAAGACAATTTTCCATACATGCATACAAACATACAAAGTAAAAATATGCACATGCTTCACTAAAGAGTGAAGGAGAAATTGGTAAAAGCAATTAATCTCTCCTACACACTCGGTTTGAATAGCTTAAAAATTATTTATTATTATTTTTCATCTTCCAACACTCCCTCTAAAAAATGAAGAAATTATTTCATCATGTTTTTGTGTGTAAGGCTTTGAGTGTAATTGAATCACAAAATCAATTTGCATGGTTTTTTTTCCCACCTGAGGCAGCTGGTCCTGAAGTAATTTAGCACTAGGTTTTGCTCTGGCCATGATTTTGATGAAAAGATTGCCAACTTGTAACTTAAGAATGGCCTAAGAGGTTTCATACCCATCAGCCATCACTTCTATTGATTTGAGTTCACCATGAACATAAATCTGACTCAAAAGTTCATCTGTGGATGATGAACACCATATATCAGTGCCAATCTCCCAACTTTCCTCTTTTTTTCACTGAAGTAATTTCTCTGGGCATGCCTCTTTAGACCAAAGATTGGAATGAACCTTTATTATTTACAATTGCCCTTCCTCATGGCCTAATAGCAATTATCTCATTGAGTTGTATTTATTAGCAAATTAATGACATAATACTGAATATTTTTGCACTGTATGCAAGTCTTCCTATAGAAGAAATCCTAAATCATATTTTTGTTTAATTGTATTGTTAATAACTTCACTAGAATCCATGAAATACCTTATTCTTAATAATTTTGTATTTTTTTATACTGAAGGATGAAATATATCAAAATATATTAATAATGTATTACTCATAAATAATACATCTAGCACACAAAGATAGTGTATAAATAAAAATATATAAAACTGCAGTGAATCCGGCAAAAAAACCCAAAAGTATATCAATTTTTGTTTTCTTTTTTTTTCTTCCTTATCTACAAAGGAAAACTTCTTGCCTTTAGTTTTAAATACCTTTGAAGCTTGCTTATCCATTGTGATGTCCCTGTGAGCTGTACATATTCTGTACTATAAAATAAATAAATATATGTTGATCTATATGATGCTAATGAAACTGGAAGTAAATGGCTTTGTACAGAAAAAGGGAACATAATTCATTCATAAAGCCCACCTACTTTCACTAAGGGCCAAATATAGCTCTCTGCCTCCTGAATGGAAATATAGAGTGTACTCAGAGCTGAAATGTGGCTCTGCATCACCAGACAGGGAAAGCCTAAGCCTGTGTGGCAGTTCTTTAAGTCTCTTTCATTATACAAGTTGATGTTGAGCCTCACGTGGCAAGCCTTGCTGGAGCTGGAGGATGAGTTTCCCCATGATGTTGCTGGCCTTCGGATGACTGCTAATCTAATCAGTATAAAAAGAAACAAAACTCTTACGAGCTGATTACTTTCCATAGGCAAGTTGTACTTAGAAAATTACATATAAATCAGTACCAAATCCAGCCTGGTTGTTATTTATACTTATTACATGCTTACCATGCTTCTACTACTCTTCTTTGTGGATGAATCATCTTTTCTTTAGCGCAATTCCAGATCCTTCATGCCCAAAACTATTTAGTGGTTCAAGGTCACAAATATATCACTACATATATATATGTCCATGATATAAAATACTTTGTCAGATTTTTCCTCTCTTACAGAGCCAATATCTGTCATAAGAGCTAAGGATCTAACAGGTACTTGTAGTTGCCCTTAAGCTGGGCTTCTTTACACCAAGAGGTAAATATCTACAGTTATCCACAGCTCCACAGTTTCAGCAGTAAGGGATGGTAATTCAGGCAGTCAGCTTCATTTACTGTACTATTTTATGACATAGAAACTTATTCTTAATATACAATCAGATATCTTTTTTTTTTTAAATCCCCCTTAATCTCTCGATATTTAAACTCCATGTCAACTCAACACAAGAAAGATGTAGACCTGTTCAAAATGGTCCAGGGGGTGGCCATGAAGGTGATCTGAGCCACGGAGCATCTCTTCTGTGAAAACAGGCTGAGAGACCTGGAGCTGCTGAGCCTGGAGAAAAGAGGGCTCCAGGGAGGCTTCACTGCATCTTTCCAGTGTCTGAAGGGAGCCTGTAAAAGGGAAGGAGATGGGCTTTTTATACAGGCAGATAGTGACAGGACAAGAAGAAAATCTTAGATTAGATGTAAGTGGGAAATTCCTTACTTAGAGAGTTGTGAGGTGCTGACAGAGTTTGTCCAGAGAAGCTGTGGATGCCCCAGCTCTGGAAGGCATCAAGACCAGGTTGGATGGGGCCATGAGCAGCCTGACCCAGTGAACAGCAGGGTCGCCGGAAACAGATGATCTTTAAGGTCACTTCCAAATCAAACCATTCTATGCTTCAGTGATTCTTTAACTCTACATATTTCCAAGGCTGTTTGACTTTTACCTGTGTTCATAGATCTATAACTTAGCATAAAAATCTCAGTTCTTACCTGAAATCTGGTACCAGTCAAACTCTCTTTGTCATCTATTTGTTGTAGAAAATGGAATAAGACAAAAATGCCTTCAGTTTTTCCCTTATGATGCAAAAGCACCTATTCTTATTAAATTATACATAGATAAAATAAAAAGTTATACATGCAACATACATCAAAAGGGTGCCACTATATTTTATAATAAATTGTCTTTCCCTTCAACTACCAGGTGAAATGTCATACTAATCCATAAATCTAAGAGTTTTACTCCATAGGATTATTACTCCATATGATTACTCAGCTCTCATGAAATCCACATATCTTCTTTTTAGATCTTGATGAGATCTAAAGAGGCTAAAAATCCCTTTAACAATAGACATATTTTAAAAATAGTAAAAGAAGAGCCTGTATGCAAGTCAGGAAAGGAACCAGATATCCAATACGTCATGAAGTGCATGCAGCCAAATGCAGGAAAATCTGAATGTTTCAGCTACAAACCAACATTTAGGAAATAAAACCCTTAAGCAAACATGATGCAACCACTCAGATCATTATTTATTCAGGCCAGTTCAAGTATCTGGTAGTATCCATCAATAAGAACTACAATATGAATTCTCATTTGCACATTCTCATATCTAATGCCCTAATGCTCTTATATACATATATATATATATACATACTCACACTTTTAGGGCATAGTTCAGTATAATTCCACTTCATTAATATAAAATGACAAAAAAGTGCTTATGATTTAGGTCCTTTGAGGTAGTGCAGGAAGCTGTCATTTTGAGGGGCTACGCTT
This sequence comes from Prinia subflava, assembly GCF_021018805.1. Classification (NCBI taxonomy): domain Eukaryota; kingdom Metazoa; phylum Chordata; class Aves; order Passeriformes; family Cisticolidae; genus Prinia; species Prinia subflava. The sequence continues at coordinate 70,328,904 of NC_086283.1, read as the reverse complement.
AGTGAACCCAGAGGGGCACAGCACTGAATTCAGATCTGCAATCTTCTCTATTGTCAGCTTAAGATATTTTAATAAATGAATAAGAACGAGTCTTCTGCTGATCTGAAAATGCAGTTATGCTCATGTCCACGTGGTCTTATAGAAGTTCCTGAGTCAGCAAAGCCAGTGTGGAACTTCCCATTAATTCACTGGGTCAAGATTAGTGCATTATTATGTTTAGCTGAATAAAGTGTACATGAGGTACATTAACACACCAATTTCTAATGAGAGCAAAAGTTAATTAAGACAATGTAGCAGAAGGCCAGATGAATATCCTGTCTGACTCTACAGACTGAAAGTACATTTAGACTTTTTTGGCAGAGTTCAAAACTGTGATATCAAAGACACTGGATATACTCAGAAAATAATACACTTGGTTTTTGAAAAAACAGCATCTCCAGTTCATTAAGTGGAAATCTTTGTCTCTTTTTTTTTTGTACTTCAGGCCCTGACAAAGTACTTGTCATTCTAAAAAGTTAAAAATATAAGCCTAATAATTTTGGATCTTTATGCAAAAATTTGCTTAAAATAGGCATGGATCAAAGAACAAGAACATGAAAACAGACATGTTTCTGTCAGGATTTTGCATATCTTTTTCCTCAGAAATATCAGTTTCATAAAACAAGTTTTTTGGGTTTTGTGCTTGTTGTTAACTCAACTGATATTCATCTCACAAAAAAAAGACTTTAATTTTTAAGTAATTCTCTTTATTTTTGTGTATGACAAAAGGCTGGGTTTTATGTTGGACACATGCAAGGAGTGAATTTTAATTTATGTAATGAGTGAAAAGCACATTTTATTGTCTTCTCTGCAAAACTGAAAAATTCTTGAATCATGGTTTTTTTATGTCAAAGCCTGCCATATATTGTTTTATTATCTCAAAAGGCAATTCATATTATATAATTTTTATAAACTTTAGGAACCAATTAATTCAAACATTACTCTTCAATGATAAACAATTCAAGGTCTTTTTCTGTACATTGCAACACATTAAATAAGCCTTCGGGGTTTTCTTGGGGTGTTTTTGCCACCAAATCTTTCTTACATGTCATGGAGAATAAAAGAAATCTTGTTGAAGAGTATAGGAAAATAAGAGAGACTATAACCTCAGAAAGTCCAACGAAGGATTAATGAGGTCTGTCGCAACTCTGGCTAGGTAGTTTCCAAAAGCTTTGGTGAATCATAGTCAAATACTTGTTTCAACTAAGTATTTTAGTGTAAAACCCTTTATGACAGGAATGATGGCTACCCCATTTAAATCCTCCTTTCTGTAATTTTACTTTGTTTTTTCTTTTCCTAACCTCAGTGGTCATGAAGCACATTATACACCATTAATCTCTGAAGTTTCTACTTAATCTTAGAGACAACTCAGTCTTCTTCAACTCTTCTTCAGCTATTCTGTTATTCAATTGCCGTTCTCTGGAGCCAGTTGGCTAACTTCTTTGAACTGCAGTTTTCTGGAAAAAGCAGAAATACCAAGACAAAAATCTTTAGCTCTAACAGTTTTTTAAACAGCATGACAGGTCTGAGTCATGTTCTGCTTGTTATTCATGATAAACTGCAGGTTTTCTGCACTGCATTCCTATTTATGTTGCATATTATCTGAGCTAACTTTAAAAATTTGCTCCTGTTCTTATTACTCTTCTGCATAAATGAGATTGATTTCTCAATTTATTTTGAGTTCTAAACTTTTCCTATGGTTCTGGTTTTGAACCTTAATGGTTTGATAAAATCTGTAAAAACAGTAAATGGACTATATATTCTGTGGATTTTTGCTAAGGAGACTAAAGATATGTTTTATATTTGCATTGACATATGTACTTTATTGGAGCATATATTTATATGTCTGTCTGCAGTTTAGGGCAGACTCCCATGGAACTGTATTTACTACATCTGCCTTTTGACAGTGAACCAAAATAAATCTTGGATACAGTCAGTTTATACAAGTTTCATCTAAGCAGGGCTTTCCTTCAAACTTCCAGGTGGGAAGAAAATTTCTCTCCTGGAATGGAGCAGAAGTGTAATTTTCCTCAAGAAAGAACAGGGCTGTTGAATGTGAATCGACTAAGTTGATTCTGTAAGTACATTCCCTGACCAGATTGAATCTCCTCTAAAGTAAACAGCTGCCAAAAAGGATGGAGAAGAAATAGCTAGTGAGGGAGGTGGAAATGGCTCAAGCTCTTTTACCATTAAATTCTCACTTGCATTTTTTATATGATATGATTCATATAAACAACCCAACAGATTCATCAAGTATATATTTTGTAAGAAAATCTTCATACGCTTTATAGTCCTTTAAAAAAGTATTTCGGAATTAGATTTATGATATATAGAGAGTGTGGAGAGTTCATACACAGATATCTACCAGAGTCCAAAATGTCTCCTTTTTGTTTACAGCCTCTTTCAAAATGTCTGGGTGTGATATCCATTCAACAAAGCAATTTGAATTGCCTGTATAAACAGCCATGTACAACACTCATTAAATACTAGCTCAGATTTATTTACTTTCTCATGCTAATGACATTCAGTCATTAGAAAAGGACATAAAAATAGGTGATGTCCTGAAACCTACCTGACAATCAAGGAAAGCATGACCTACTACTGCACAGAACAACAGAGAGCAGAAAAGAGGTCACAGTTTTCTATCAGACTTTAAATACATTCTGAATTGCTGAAGAGCACCGTATAACATCAAGGGACACAAGTGAGCATCAGCTGCATGGTGTTTACAATAGGACTAGGTTTGTATTTCATCAAATACACATTTTTATTGCATTCTCAAGAAATGACTTTTCTTTCTTGAAAAAAAAAACCCCACTCTCAAAAAAACAACCAATCAAACCATAAAACAGGCAACAAAAATGACAAAGAACTTGATAAAAAATATTTTATCAGCAACACGCATAAAAAGGAGGGATGTTTAGGGCAGAAATTTTCCCTTTTTCACCCGCAAGGTGAAATGTGTTCAGACTTCAATAGAATGCCTTTTCATCTGAGCTACAGTGGCCATTAACTCGAGCACATTCGACTGGAATATGAACTAAAAGGCAAAGATGTGATGTGGGATCTGAAAACCCCTTAATCTAGTGGTATGGGGACATCATGACATATGCCCAAAAGTACAGGCTGCTTCTCTGTTCTGAATATGTCGATTTTCTGATTTTGCTACCATAGTGTCACTTTGCATTTCAGAAAGGTAAATTTTCACACAGCCTCCTTCTTATGATCAGAGAGAAGCAACACTGCTGCTTCAAGAGATTGGTTGTTGGCATTGAATTGACTCTCAATTTAAAAGTTTTAGTTAGCAAGCTTTCACTTCTTATGCTCTTTCTTACCATTTTTAGAGACTACTTAGTGCAAGAAATGAGTGGACCTATACCATCTATACCCCCTGAATATCTGACTGTACATTTCAAATACATTTAATTCTGCTCTTTTTGAGTCCTTTCCTGTGAAAGAAACAAATTAAAGTGCTTATATTTTCCTGCAGAAATATACTGCAGTGTTTATAAAAATAGTAGTGATTCTACCCAGAGGAAGTAAAGCTGCTTCCAAGATTTTATCTGTCAAATATATATATAATTTGATTTTTTTTTTCTCCAATTTTTTTTTTTTTTGTTTCTGCATTTTCAGTGATGGTTGGTTGGTGTGTTGGTATTCTAGAGCATAATAATCACTACATTTCATCAGTGTCATAGCTGACATGATGCCTAGTGGAACAGTAGGAGAGTATGCCAGCTGAATGCAAATTGAGATAGAGTTCAGGAAATAATTAGATTTTTAATTCTAAAGGTCTTCAGAATATTTCTGTAGCTCTTACACAACTGATTTTTCCTTAAGAAACAATTAGGTGAAGAACAAGCATGGTGTTCAGGGTGGAAGGAGAAAAAAAAGGAAAAAAACCCACAAACTTTGTGGCTACTTAAAGAAACAGGAGCTAAGGAGCTCCTAAGGTACATATCACCCAGACCTGCTTGGTCATGGCAGTGGAAAATACTTTTATCATTAATATCCCCACCATGGACCTGAGAATATTTATCTGTTTGAGAGAGAATTTTATGTTTGACAAAGGACTGATGTATTGGGTGGAGTATTAAAAAGAAGTTTGTACTGTATGTTTATTAAAAAAGTGACTTCTTTTAAGATCGTGATAACATCCTGTCTCTTTTATTAAGGCTAAATCTATTCACTTTATAAAATGAATCTTTTGTTTATATGAAAGGTGAAAACATGTCTTTTTGATATGTAAAGACATGGTGTGTGCTGAAACACAAATTTCTGGTAACACACATGGTTCAAAACAGCATAGGTCATCTGGCTTAACACATAATTGACTTAATATCACTCATACTGTACTAACTCCAATGCACTAAATTAACCTCAGCTTAATTTCACAGAATCACAGAATCACAGAATAATGAGGTTGGAAGAGACCTCTAAGATCATCAAGTCCAACCTATGCCTTAACACCTCTACTAGACTATATATATTTTTTTATACTGTAAGCATGTTTAGTTCAGGAATTCTTTGTCTTGATTGCTTACATGTATGGGTCAAACCACATTTGCAAAAAAAATATCCTTAACTATATTTGTGCTGATCTTCTTTCCATTCTGCTTATATTGATTATATAAAATATTGTCTCAGTTTGAGACAGGACATATACTGTTCTTAGAGAGTAGACTGGTCATGATTTTTTTGGTTATCTCCGTCGGTGTGCTCACAGAGAGCCAACGGGCTCTGTCACCGCTGGCCCAGACACAGCGACAGAGTGTTAGGGGGTCAGCCTGCAAGCTCGCAAGCAGTACTGACTCCCGTGGGTTCTTTGCCTGGTAGAGGCTTATGCGAGCGATGGAGATTCGACAGGCAGTGGAAAGAAAGGAGGAAACAATTTCAGACGAACAGAGGGTTTATTGCAAACACCTCCTCCGCCCGAAACTGCTCGGGGGGAGAGGGGTGCGGGGGGTTTTTGTCCAAAGGATTTGGAGGGGGGACAAAGGGGGTGGCCAGCCACTGCCAGCCAACCGGGGCAGGTTGCCAGGGGATACAGGTGTAATAGAACATCGCTTGGACTAATCAGGGGAAAAATAGGAGGGATTTACAAAGGCGGGAGAATTGACAGACAGCTAACCGTGTGTGTCGCATGGCAGGTGCCGGAGTCATGTGAGTTAAACAAAGGAACAATCGAGGGGTGGGATACAGGGAACCCAACAAGTACAAAAGTATAGAAAGCCTAACCGATTAAATTAACACACTGCCACAGTTATGCTTCAAATTTTCATAGAATTAAGAGAAAGTACATATGTTAAGGGGTTTTTTCAGTACAGAATTTGGTTTTTATATGACTAAAACAATAAACTTATTGTCTTTCCCACATTAAAAGCTGATGGAATTGGATGTTTCAAAATGGTAATTTTGTTACAAAGCATATTCCTTTTTCTATGCCTTGGTGTCTCGTGGATCTTTGGAGTGGACAAGAGAGTGTGTTTCTGAGAGAAGAATCGCCTTAAATGATGAGATAATAAAATCTGTGTCAATATCTAGAATCGTAACTACAGGAGAGGAAGGCAGAGGGAAGTGGTCTATCTGTCAAGTCATAATTTTACATTTTTAATCTAAATTCTTACCAGACTTTTATCAGAATCAGACAGAATTTTCTGATGCATAATGTAGAGCACACAGAAAATTTAATTTGTTTCATCAAGGGAAGAGGAACACAAAAACATCAACCTACTAGCATTATTTTTAATCTTTGTTACTATCTCTAATTGAGGTCTAAAAAGTTACTGAGAAGATAGAATCCACAAATTCTGTATCAAGCAATAACAAGATATATGTGTATATATATATGAGCACAAATTGACTAACTTTTGCATCCATGTTACTTGAAATTACAATATTTTAGCATTAAGAATGCTTTGATGTTTTTTCATGCTCTTGATATTTTGAAGGGGAATGATTTCTGGTTATAGCTTGTGTTAATTTAGAAGGTAATCAGCTTACCAATTTACCATCGAATCAAAGCACCTGCTCTTCATCCATTTAAAATCCCTTAGGAGGGATATTTCTGTTGCACAAAAAAGAAAAAACAGACCAACACTATCTTACAGTAGGTTTTTCTGTTTAAAACCCTGAAAGCTCAGTCCAGAAATATAGTTTTCACAGAACTGAGGTTAAGTCATTAAAGTTTCCACAAATTATATTAGCATTGCCTAAAGTAATTTATATTCAGAAGAGAGGTCATTTTTGCTTTGAAATGTACGTATCTTATTCTCAAAAAGAAATACCATGCAATATTTGAGAGTTTCTGTTTCAGAGCAGAAACATTTATATTATTTATCTTTGCTATTCAGTAGCTTACACATATAAATGCACACATACTCACATATGTCTCTCTCCCGCAGGCATATCTGGAGAATTTTAATATTGGAAACAAAATTCATTTCTGATTGAGTGTAACATTTTTCTTTTTGCCACTTTTCTTTTTGTGTGTGTGTGTGTGTGGAGGGGGGGCGGTGTTTTTGTTTTGTTTTGTTGTTTTTTTGTTTTTGTTTTTGCATGGCAGGGAACAGAGAAATTAACAGCTTTCTGCACAATGTCTTGGAATCTGATAGAGACTGATAGCCTCTGCAAAGAGACATAGAGACATAAGATAAGAAAAGTATACTTAGAAAACCAGCACGTGAGGAGAGCTGCCTAGCAGCTATAAAATCAAAACTGCTCCAAAAAGCTAATGCTAGAACAAGGAGATGAATTCTAATAAAAGCAGTGGAACAGTAGTAAAGTTTCACCATACAATTATAACCATTTACACCTTGAATATTCAAGGATGTGAAAGGCCTTGGCTATAACAAGAATACAATTAGAGCTTTACACTTAGCCAGATGCAAAATTCTCATACTGTTTTCCCAGTTATCACTCATGACAGACCTTGTCCAAAACTAGTAGACTTCCTATAATATTTCTGCTGATTTCAAAAGCTTCTACATCAAGACCCGCATCCCTATTTAAATCCTCTTTTTGGAGTTTGTGTAAGCCTTGGAAATAAATAGTCACAAATAGTCCTATTCTGTGTGTTCTTAGTAAAGAAATTGAAGGTTTAAGTTAAAAAACTTTGTTCCTTCCTATTAGAAAGAGAGGGAGAATGAGAGAACTGGTAGCAAAATTCATAATTTTTTTTTCACTAAATGTGTGGCTGAGGAATGTTTGAATACAATAGATGGAGATGGAACTTTAGGGACATTTTATTTTGTTTTGAAATGCATTATTGTTTAATTGCATTCTGTTTAAACTGCTTACTGTTTGTCTCATTTTCAGATCATTAAAAGTAGGCTATAAGTTATTTTATTTTTTTTTTCATTTCATCTTGAGAAGGAAGCCATTACAGATGGTAAGCTGTGAAAGTATGAGGTGAGAAGTGAAAACCTAACGTGACTGGGCATCCCATTTATATTTATGGTATTAAGACAGAGATGTTTTTTGACAAAATTGGTTCAATTGCTAAAGTGTGAAAAGTTTCAAAAGAGCAACTGCAGGGATTTTTGGGATTTAGCAGCAGGAAAACATATGGAAGAACTACTACTTTCTAATGTATCAAAATGTAAAAAAAAAGTAAAAAATAAAATTGCAGTTTCCACTTTGTTATTCCTTCTGCTCAGAGGTCCTTGTCTCATAATCTACCTGATCTTTCCTACTGATGAACTGACACTCCCTTGTCTTCCTTTGAAATTCCTTTTCCAATATCTTTGGCCTCCATCTGCTTTCATTTGCTTTTGACTTGACATCTGAAGGGCTTTACACTCTCAGAAGGCCAACACTATTGATGCCTGAGCCTCTGTACCTTCATGGATCTTCTCTTTCACCAGGATCAGAATAGAATTTTCAGTCTCCCTGTGAGTGACCTTTATTTATTCTCCCATATCAGCTATGATACATTCAAGGTTTTAATGAAAACAAATTTGCTATTTAACCTCTCTCAAAAGGCTTTCTATAAATTATTACTTATTTTTACATAGAAATTAATCAACTCTGCATATTTTTTTCCTTCTAAATTGTCACAATATGTAAGAGTTGGGCCCAATACAGTTGTTATAAAGTGGGCAGTATATATAAAACAAATGTCCCTAAAAGGTGTCAATAATCTCTCTGTGGTTAATGTTTGCCTGTGAATTCTGTAAATTTTGGAATAGAAAATAAGTCTTTGGAAGATGATGAGCTCTTTTTAGGTAGGTTCTCTTCAGCTGAGTTCTCTGTCTGATTTTCATTTTCAGAGAACTACCTTGGATCCCACTCCTCTGAAGTGGGTCAACAAAGTAACTTCATAAGAGGGGAAAAAATTCCGAAACGAAGATGTAAATATAGATGCCTCACAGGTAGACTGTAAATCGTGTATTTAATTTTAGTTTTACATACCGGAAGAAAAATATGGGCTTCAAGCTCTCATGTAAACCTCAGAGTTTCTATGATTTTTGAAGCTGATTGCAGCTGATGATGGAAAAGGAACTATTTCATTAACAGGTAGATGAGCACCATTCCAGATCACTGTCACTGGGGTTTCATTCATCTGTGATGGAGCAGAGCCTGGCCAAGGGTGCCAGCGCTGTGTGGTGTACAAACAACACATGGAGCAGTGATGCTCTATGAAGTCCACTCAGATCAGCATATTGTCAGATACTCAGATTTCTTCAGCCTGATTTGCCCCTCTTTCTGCAGACTCAGAGGAAATCTACTCTGAAACTTGGTCTGATTTCTGGGCTACACGACTAAATAATAAGCAGTGGCAGACTTACTGCTCAGCTCTTTCCAATGATGAGAGAGTTTCTATTTGAATTTGGCAGAAATTGAAGCTCACTGGAAGGCACTCCCTATTTCAAAACCTGCCAAGAAATGCAGCAAGGTGAAAAGTCTTATTTTTGAAAGACAGCTTTTTTCAAGTGTGTCACTGATGCTTTTTTCATAATACAAATTTTCTTGGTGCCCCAGAAGGTCATTAGATTGTTTTGTAAAAGCTCAAGACAAATACTGTTGGCAGGTACAAATGGTGTTGAGAAGTGGCTGGAATTAGCACTGGGAAAAATAGATATTTGGCAGGTCTAGCATAAATTGTCATGTGAACCAAATATCAAATTAACTTCCTAAGGTGTACACAGTTCTCAGTAACATCTAAGATTAGGTAGGGTATGAGTATGATGAAAGCAGAAAGAATCTGAGCAGAGAAAGCAGAAAGACAGGAAGGCCATGCCTGTTAGCATATATGATGGAAATATGATACCAGTAAAAGATCCAATAGTCAGTCCAAGGAAATGGAAAGAAATGGAAAACATACTTCTAATTTCTTTCAGCATATCTGATCAGCTGAGTTCACTTATGTATGGATATTGATATATTTGATGTTTTGTAAAAAACTTTTTCTGGATCTCCATGCAGGGCTTGCACAGCAGACAGCAGGTACAGCATGCCAATAGAGTATCACTGAAACCAAATCTTTATTTTTCAACAACATCCAGCTATCTCTGTGTGGAAAATGCTGGTAGCTTTGCTATAATACCCCAGGGAGATAGATCCAAGACGTTTTGATGATCGTTCTGCTACAAACCTTTTATTTTTCACTGAGAACTGTCAGGGCTGCAAATTGAATTCTCAGCTGAAGTCCACAAATATTGACTGTAGACTTGGTTTGCCAACATAAACCAAGCCAGATTGTTACAGCAGATTTAAGATGTTCTCTTTTGTAGCACTCATTGCAAGTATATGACTTAAAATATCAAACCATTTAACAGTTTGGAGATATGCATGTACAGAAATATTGTGATATGTGTACTTTTTACAGTTACTTAATAAATCCTTGTAATATTACATTTGTGTAATACTCCTCTCTTTACAAGATAATTTTTTTTGCTATAGTCAAAAACACAAGCAAGATTTCAGAATTAAAACTGAACTTAGAAAAGTCTATTTTATGAATCCTATCATAACACAGTTGCAGGTAACCTTAGGTCAGAATTTCTCTCAGAGACCAGTCAGAAGTTTCACAGTTCACTTAAAACTTTATAAAGTATTCTACACAACACAGCATGGTATATTAAGCCTTTTAAACTAGTTTTCTCTTCTGTTTTATTATTTGACCATATGTTTTGGGTCAACACTACAGGCATCATGCAGTTGATTTTACTTTTTAATAAAGTTGAGAATGTAGATTTTTATTGTTCCCTAGTAAAATGTGTTGTATAAACAACATGCTATAAGCACAACTGACGTACAATAATTCTTTTGGAGCTCAGTGTGGAACACAGTAACTCCACCATCATTATTATGCACTTTATGCTGGTCCAAAGCCATTCAGAAGGTCATTTCAAATGTTGTCTCCCACTGTGCCTAACATTCGTTATTGAAAAATAATCTTTGGTTCCCACCACTGCAATGAATTTGTCTGCTTTAGACTTCACTAAGTTACCGTGTCACAGAAACGCAAAAGTGTGACCTAGGGAATGACTGTTTCTGTTCCTAGGGCATTTTGATACATTACCTTCTCTGTAATAGGAGTTTGGAGCTCAGTACTAAAGGAGAGTTCAAACTCCCTAAATATGAACCAAGCTAACAAAATTCTACTGCTCAACTCACTTTAGCTTCATTCAAAAGTTGTCCTAAAAGCAGATCTTGGCCACAGGGTCCAGTGCAATCCATTGACCACCACATCCATGCCAAGACTCTCATTTATACCCTGGATTCTGTACCATCTGATAAATCCGAAGTTAAAGTAAATTCATGACATCTGCATGGTGCCATGGGTGAGGTCTCAGTTAAATTCATTTCAATCTGGATAAGATCAAGGATTCTGACAGCATTCCAGATGTAATTAATCATCCTCTCTTGACTCAGAGCTCAGTACTCTGCAAACTTGCCTACCTCATTCTCTATCTGTTCTCACAAACTCCACAGACTTCTGGTTCTTCTTGAAAAGAGGAATTTGTAACAACTCCACACAAGATGATCTAACAAGATAATTTCTGCTTTTCAGAACTTGTGGATGATCAAGGTCTAAAGATATAATCTTTCAAAAATACAAGAGAAGTAGGAAAAATAATACATGATTATGCAACAGTGATAGAGCAGCTTTGATGGAAACCCTACATCTAGCCAAGGTCAACACACCACAATACTCTTCAATACCCAACATGAGGCTCGGGTAATTTGAGATAAGTGTAGTAACTGGGAGACAAAAAGGGCAGAACAATTATGGAAATCTGCTAGAGACCAAAAATGATGGTGGGAAATTTTGGTTGTTCCAATTTGAAGGAATGAGGAGTGAATTTTGTGTAAATTGTCTGCATTCACTCAGTGTGGTGATGAGGTTATTCTGATTTTGATGTGGCAAATTCTTTTTTGTTGGTTGTGAAGATTGTGCAGCAAATATGGCTTTAATGATAAATCTTAAAAGTGTGATTCAAAGAGGCTAGACATGGAATACATTGACTTTGCATGGTAAGGTTTTGGTGACAGAAGGGTTGCAGGGGTAGCTTATATGAGAAGCTGCAAGAAGGTTCCTTTGTGTCCCATAGAACCAGAACCAGCTGACTCCAAGATGGGCCCACCACTGGCCAAGCAGCCATAGTGATAATGCCTCTCAGGTAACATACTTAATATGTAGAGATAAATATAGGCCCCTATAGTGCAAGAGAACTGCCATAGCACTCAGCAAAACTGTACCAAAATGGCTTCTCCTGAAAGAATTTGAAACTTGGAAGATGTTTCAAATTTACTCCTTGTATATTTTATCTCACAATAAACATCAAAACTAGATTACTCTAGTCTGGTCCAGTACAGCAATTCATAAACTCTCATGTTCTGTGCCTTCCTTGTGGACAAAACTTTCAAGGAACATGACACTCAGGAGATGCCATCTATGAAAAAAATAATGGATCATTCTGATTTTTTATTTTAATCAAACTATAATAAAAGAACTAAATGTCATCTGGTCCAAACCACTTGCAATGAGCTGGGACATCTTCAACTACCCTAGGTTTTTCAGAGTCCCATTTGACCTAGCTTGAAAAGACAGGTTACCTACCATCTCTCTGAAAAACACATTACAGTGTCTCACTACTCTCATTGTAAAAGTTTTTCTTTTTATTTAATCCAAATCTACTATCTCTTAACTTAAAAACATTGTCCCTTGTCCAATTGTTTTAGCCCCTGTTAAGAAGCCTGTTCCCATCTTCCTTTCTAGCCCCCTTTAGGTCTTAAGAGGCCACAAAATTGTGTGTCTGGAGCCTTCTGTTGTCTGGACAACCACAACTCCTGGTCTTTTCCTCATGGGAGTGGAGTTTCTGATAATTTTCATTGCCCTCCCCCTCATTGCCTGGACTCAGTTCAGTACCTCCATGTCTTGTGAGAAGGACCCCAGAGCAGGACACAGTACCGCACACAAAGTCCCATCAGAGAGGAGCAGAGGGGGAAAAGCACATCCCTCAACTATGGAGGCCTTAATTTCATCTCAGCATTTTACATGCCAAAAGTTGATCTTGTGACAAACCTGGAAAAAAATTAGGAGAACAAGAAAAAAACAGGGAGAACAAGGACATTCACTTCTCATCACTTCTCATATTTGACATATTCTTTTCAGTCTGATGCAATAAGTACTTGAATAAATAGCAGAGTTGTGATTCAGCTGGAGTTTTAAAATAGTTTTTTTACTTTTGTAAATATATCTCAAAATAAATCACTGAGTTTCATTTCTGTCTGGCAGAGGAAGGAATATTAGGAGATAACAGTGTAAATCTCTTTGTAGTGACCCTAGAGGTTTTTCTGGTGTTGCAAACTATTTAAAGTGCAGGTTTGTACCTTAGGACGTAAAGCAGAGGCTCTTAAAGAATGCAGACTTTTGTGTTCAATCCAAATTTGTAATATATATTGTTGCACATTGTCTCTTATAATCAAATTTTGGAGAATTGTACAGAAGAATGCTTAATTATAGGTTGGACTTTTGAAAGTGGGGGGTGAGGTACACACTTTCAGCACTTCAGCACTTCTCTTAGCCCTGTTACTGTTTCCCCATTTTTATGATCACAGATTGGGAGTTGTTTGCAAGCTACTTCAAAATTGCTCACACTATTCATGCAGTTCATTGAAAGGTGTTGACACCATTGCAAGGAAATTGAGCTTATATGTTTACATAGGCAAGTTTATAACAGCCTAAATCTTCTTGGGATTAAACAAACAAACAAACAAAAACCCCCACAGCAACCAAACTTTAAGCGGCCAATACCTGCTGGCTCATACCAAGGGTCATTGACCCCTGTTTTCTTCAGAAATCTTAAGCAGTAGTATTAAACATGCAGCAGCAAAGTGCTATTCTCTTAAATTGTGGTTTTCTCCTAAGCGTGGCTGAGACATGTAAAACCATAAGACCCTTTAAGTTACACAAGTATTCATAATCCCTCACATCTCATTCAAATAAAGTCTTTAGAACCACCTGATGCTGCCTGGACATCTGTCACTACAAATAAATTGATTGTAATAACAAAAAACTAAAATTAAACAAAACTAATTTTTATTATGATAAGAGTGCATAATTCTACAGTGTACCACATTAATACTTATACCTTCTCTCTCCTGAAAGGCAGCAGAGACTAAATGAAACAGTGGATAAAATATTTCAGTTGTGGATAAAATAACAACAAACTTAACGTTGTAAGTACTCCCAATTCACTCTAAAATTCAGAACATGATGAATTATTTGTACACAGTACAGTGAAAACAGTACTTGTTAAATCAAAGCAAACAGATTTGGATCCTAATGTAAAAGACTACATTCAGAGAAAGTTGGCTTGCTCAGCTGTTTTCTAAATAATTAAATTAGCTAAACAAGGTTGTGATGGAAGGAAAAAAGTCTTTATAGAAAAGAAAATCCAAGGCATAAAAGAAAGCATTTCTTTAAAGAGAAGACAAATTAATTCTATTTATCTTCTAATTCCATTCTATTTATCTTTTAATATGTGTTTTAGAATGCATATTACAATAAATTAATTTTAATTTACTAAGTTTGAAGGAATTACCTTCCTGTTTCAATCATAGTTCAATAAATGTGGATTTAAAACCAGTCTAAATCTTAACTGCAGACACTATGAAACTGAATGATACCTTGGGTTTAGAATTTATTTATATTTCTAACTGCTTCTATCTAATTAAAGTGAAATTTCAATCCTGAGAGATCACTAGGATCAGAAATGAATCAGACAAGTACTTTACAATTTTGCTGTGCCCTGCAAAGGATATCAAATACCTATATTTATTGTTTTAAGACAAGACAAACAGTATAAGATCAAAGGTCTGTCCTAGTGAGTAACCTCTTGCTAACAGTGTCCCAAGTCAGAAGTGTAAGTAATGGAAGAGCACTATAACAGGACAAAGAGGAGGTGATACTTTGCAAAAAAACCCAGAGGCTCCAACCTTTTCAGTTAAGAAACTTGCTGGTCTAGAGTTAATTTTTCTATTTATGGATTATTTTCCATAAATTAGGCTTCTCTCCTCTTGAGTTCATATAGAATCCTAGAGTCTGTAACAGACCTGTTGCAGCAAGAGGAGTCCTTTTCTCTTGCCACCTTTGAACTATTCCCAGCTATGTTTATCAAGTACATCATAGGGTTTTTTTCAGCAGAAGTACTAGTAGACAATAAATTACTTTTTTCATCGTCTGTGCCACCAAGAGTTTAATCGTCTTTCAGGTTTCCTTCTGGACAGACAGCTGCTTGATTATCTTCATTGTAACCCTTGAGGAAGCTACCCTTGATCTACCCTTGACCTACCCTTCATCACCTTCCGCTGCATCTGCAGCATTTTGATACCCACAGTAAAGGCAGCTCTGAAGAAAATCTCCTGTTTGTACCACTCACTCCACACTGAACAATTCTAACGCATAAGGACTAGATTTTTTCAAGGCAAAACCAATCAACCTGATCAGGTTTGCAACAAGCAGAAAGCCTTGAACCATGGTAGAAATATTTGGCTGTAAGGAAAACTCCCAGGCTATCTACAGCATAGGTGCAGAGTCCTTAGCATTAGCTGCTCTGCTTGGTTAGTGAAGCTGTGTGCCTCATCTCCTCCCTCTGGAACATTTTAATTCTGATACCGTGTCTTGGAGATGTAAGAAAGTTATAGTTGGTATTGAAGAAATTGGTGTGTATTTTAGCAGCTTAATAACTTCCAGTATACATTTCTTAATAACTAGTAACAAAAGCTGGCTTTTTGACTGCTACTAATCTTTAGGTTGACCTTTCCGTGTAGCTGTCTCCTAATAGCCTGTACTCTGGTTGAAATCTACTACTTCTTACAATAATTTTGACTTCCTCTGAAAATTTTACTCAAGGGAAGGTCATCAATATGTGCTACAACAGACCCAAACACGCTAAGTTAATAATTATTCCAATCTCCAGGAAAAGTGTCAGATTACTGTAAATAGATAGAATATGCTTTTTTCAGTCACGCCTTAACTTCCTCCTTCTGTTTTAAAATGAGGATCTAACATCCCACAGAAAAGGCCTTCCATGCTCTCTGCACTAATCCACAGGTTCTCTTTGCCAAGGAACCTTTTAATTGCCATTCTGTGTTAGATTTATAGGCCATTTTGCATCAAAGCAATGAAAGAAGGAGCAGAACATCAGATATCCAACGTGAGCTCTTTACAGATCACTGTCGTTGGAAGGGTTGGAGTATAGGAACAGCATATATAAAGATATGGCTACATATTATGCTTCTAGTTGTATTTTCTTTCTACCAATTACTAAAAAAATCTAATCTAATCAATACACTCAGGCAATATTGAGGGAAAGAAAAAAAAGGTTTTGAATCTCTTCCTATTTTTCCTTGCAGAAGTACTTTTTGAACTATAATAATGAAATTCCTGGCATAATTCAGCAGTGGCAGCTGCCTGGTGGCTGTGCTGGCTCCAACTCTCTTCAGGGATCCTAAGGCCCCAAAAAGACAAAGCCATGAGCAAGCTGGCATGACCCCATGCTTGGTTCTGCTGCCTGCAGCTCCCTTGCACCAGACAATGCTTTATTTTTCAAGCATATAATGTTATACATATTAAAAGCTAATTGAGATGAAATTGAGACACCATGTTCCTCTACATCCAGAGAAATATGGTAAAGAGTGGAACTCCTGATTGTACAGCAGGTAGGACTTCAACAACTCTTTTAACAATCATTGAATCATAGAATAGCTTTTGTTGGAAAAGATCCCTTTGGTCATCTTTCTGTCCCACCTCTGGACCTGCTTCAGCAAGTCTGTGTCTAGAGCTGGGTGGTGAGAGCAGAGCAGAGCAGAGCAGAGCAGAGCAGAGCAGAGGGGCAGAACCCCCACCCTTGCCCAGCTGGACAGGCTGCTTTTGATGCAGCCCAGGATGTGGTTTGCTGTCTGGGCTGCCAGTTTATATTGCCAGGTCATGTCAAGGTTTTCACCCACCAGCACCCACAAGTGCTTTTCCTTAGAGCTGCTCCCAAACTTCGTTTTCCATCTAGCCTGTAGTTGCACTTGGGGGTGCCCCAGACCATGTATAGAGCTTCACATATGACCTTGTTGAATTTCATTAAGTTTGCACAGTGCCATCTCTCAAGACTGTGAAGCTCCCCGTGGACAGCAAATTTTTCTTCACCACCCAGCTTTGTGTTGTTAGCAAAATTGCTGAGGGTGTTCTCAATTTCACTCTCCCTGTCAGTGACAAAGGTGTTAAGCAGTGCTGGTCCCAATACTGACCCCTGAGAAATGTCACTCTTTACTGTTCTAGACTTGGACACCAAAATCTTTGAGTGCAACAATCCAGCCAAGTCCTTACCCATAAAATGTGTATCTCTCCAGTCTGGAGAGAAGGTTGATGTGTGAGATAGTGTCAAACTCTTTGCCCAAGTCCTAGTAACTGATGTCACTCTCTCTTGCCTCATTCAACGCCTCTGTAACCCCATCATAGAAGACCACCAAATCTGTCAGGCACAATTTGCCCTTTAGGAAAGAGTGTTGATCGTCACCAGTCACATGCTGTAAATCGGTTTTTTGACATATGCCTTGCAAATATGTCACAAGAGAAGAATCAGCTTTTTTAGACTTTTTATCCTTTGATCATCTTAGAGTTCACCACATCCCAGCTCTTCTGTTCTGTCTTCATGCTCAGTAATTGTTTCTCACATTCATTCAGTAGAAGATGAACTTAAAAAAAATCAATTCAACATGGGCTAAAATGCCAGTCTAAAACAAAACAGTGAATGAATTTAATAACAAAGCAGATATAAAAGATTTTCTTTGCACTGACTATGTACATTTCTACCTTAATTCTACCTTAACAATATGGAATTGATAGTATTGCCATAGGCAACTTCCATTACCAAGATACATTTTCCTGTTTCATTAACAATCACACCATCTTATCTCAAAAAAAAAAAAATCAATTCTCTTTTATGCCTTACTCTTATCCTTTCGTTTCCAAATTCATAAATGTATAGAGCTGTAAGTTTTCCTAGCTGATTTCTAACTTTTCTCCAAACTCAAGCTTTTTAAAATATACTTTTTTCATTAACTATTTACTTTTTATCTTTTCCAGTACAAAATTTGGAGGCAAGAAGAGTGACTGAGAAGGCAGATGTGCATTGAAGATCTAACTCTTTTCTTGCTGATTGTATTTCTTTTCTGACCATGATCAAAATTACATTACAAAATCAAGACTAAGTTGAAGTGACAGATGTAAGTGGGTTTGTTTTTAGCTTTTACTGCATTTCTGTAGGGCAGAAAATGAAGATAATGGGCACCTAAGTAAGCCACATAGGAGCATAATTAAATTCTCTGTAATATAGTTCTAACATTACTATGTCACTATAATAAGATTAGCCTTGACTGTGTAGCTTATCTAACATGGTTTAAAAGCCTTTGGTGTACAATTAATTTGTGCTAGATAATATTTTAAAAATCATGTCCCAAATTCCTCCCTGACATTACTTCATACTTCATTACTGGTTTCAGCAGAGAGACACAAGGGATTAATTTGGTACTAGCAATTTACTTTATAAAGTTGCTACTACCTTTGATATTTTCAGGTGTTATGGATTTTTAAATGCTCCTGATAATTAGCAGACAAAAGTATTATATAGTGCTACACATATTTTGTTGCATTCAGAACAAGGTCAACAGCTGAGGGACAGATGGAACTAGAGTTTACTTAGGTTCATGGTCACTTGCTATGACAATGAGGAAATTTACTTCATCTGTTGCCTCAGTGCAGGACTTCACAACACTGAAATAAATTGAGGTAGTCACTAAACAGAGACCAAGAGCAAAAAATATCTTCAAGAAGTCATAAGCCAAATTCATTAAGGACAAATCCATCTGCAACTTTTTCACAATGACTTGTATGTATTTTCAAGTTTAAAAAATCCTGGACTTGTTGCTTGCCACAAAATATAATGAGGGAATAGTTTTTCCATGCGTGCTGTTTCTTATATTCCTTCTTACACTGTTCAGTATTAGAGATACTACAGCAAGATAGACAAAATATCTCTTTCACACCTCAGATACAATGGGTATCTATGTATTACATATGTAAAAAATACATTGTATGCTTGCATATGAATTCAAAAGCAAGAAATATGTCATTTTAAGAGCATCATTAAAGCACATATTCTTATGTTTGGCCGTATCTAACCAGTTTGTGGGCTGAAGGGAGTGGTGTCAATTATCCAGTTCTTATTTCTCAGCTGGCTTCTAAATATGGAAGTAGGTGAGCACAGTATTTTTTACTCAGCCCAGTTATATGTTGTCAACTAATCAAAATGCAAAGAAATGTGAAACCTCAATATTGCTTACTTATTCTTGCAGCAGGGAACATCTTGTCAATCCCACGTGCACTGCTTTTTAAATCATTCACTGACATTGAATTTCATCATGCAGAGAAGTGTTGGTTTCCATGTGACTATGGCATTTAGATCCAAAAAGATCTACTTAGTGATGTCAAAGCCAGTAGAATTATTTTCTTTTGTCCTGCTTTTATTAGGGAGATGTAGCTGGCTGGGGTTTAATTAAAAGAAAATAAAGTTTTGACTTAATAATAGTACACGAACACTTGCAAATAGACAAGGGAAAAATGAAAAAAAAGTAAAAACAGTTAATTTATTCTTAACATAACTTGCAAGAAAAGTTTCAAGAGAACCCAGCAAGGTGTTGTCGGTGGAGCAGTTTCAGAGAAATTTGATCAGCCTTAAGGAGTTGCATGGTTCAGCTTTCCCATGGTTGGCAGAACCCATGGCTGGCTGAAAGAGGCATGGGAGGAGCATAAAAGGACCAGTCAGGATCCCCACTTGCAAAGTTAAAGCACTCTGGGGCCATTGAATAAATGTGTCATCTTCCCTATGACAGCTCAAATACAGCACTAGTAGATGTTGCACTTGGGTATTAGAATTAACCTCTTTTGGATCCTAAACTACATTTGCTTTTTTTTATGATTTCCTTCAGATGGTTACACTTGCCCACAAATCCAATAATGGTTTTTATTTTAATTGTCATGGTAGGCACCACTGTCATTGCCTCCAAAACACAAGACTGAGAGTTTCTGCAAGTATTCAGTTATTTTTGTTGGCGCAAAAGTATTCTTGCTTTTATTACCTGTACCATGTATGGTTGGGCATCAGAACAGTAATGATTATCATATAACATATTAAATGTTTCTCATTATAAGATTTCCAATGCACAAAAAATAGAACCAATGCCAAAGAACTGTTTCTTTTTTCTCCTGCCCTTCACAAAGTGGACCCATTTATATTCAGATTACTTCATGGTAGTGCTAGGTCAGTAAACGCTATGTAACTTTAATCAGAAAAACTTACAGTTAATACCCAGGACTCCCACTGGAATGTGTGCTGGTTTTTTTGTTTCTCAAAATAAAATATTTTACACAACATGATATACAGAAATGCTCATGTTGATGCAGTCTTTAGCAGAAATGGAAAGTGAGCTGTTTGAGTGTGTTCCTGCTGTTTGAAATTGGAAGCATGGCTCATTAATGTTTTATTGGTGTCTTTCATACAGTACCCTTTATACAAAAGGTTTCAAAGAAGCTGGATATAAAAGCTGGCTGGCCTCCCAATTTAACAGCACTAAGCGGGTGTTTCCTGCATAAAAATGTATTTGTGCTGCACAGATGACAGGATCTAAAATTCCAGACAGTGAAGAAACAAAGTCCCAGGGCTATTATAAATGAAAACGCCATAATAAAAAAGGTACACTCACAGCAAGAGTTTGTTCTGTTGAATATAATCACTGTTTCACACTTTAAAAGAATAATTTCATATTTCTCTAAGCACAAATCAACAAATTTTTGCAATAATGAGTGGCAGATATTTTTCTTGACTTCCTTGTTTAGCCTTACCTTTAACACATTTTGCCACTGGAGTGATATTAAAAAGGCCATATAAAGACCTGTACTCAAGCAAGAATCTATTGAGATGATTTCAGAGCATTTGGTTGGCAGTAGGATTTTAAATTACAATCTTTGGTCTCAAGCATCAGCAGTAGGAGTATTCACAGCTCCATTTGAAGAGATATTGTTACTGACTCCCCTTGACTTCCTCTACTGCCGAGCAAGTCTGTGGAGGAATAGGATTTTGCCTAATTTTCCTTATTTAGAGTCACAAGGCTTGTACCAATATGTGTAAGTTGTCATAGGTCCCTTTTATCCCACAAATTGTCTTGTTCCTTCATCTTGTGCACAATTCCCTCTTGTTCTGTAATTACAAAGTCATTACCATCAATAAAAACAAGAGGTACGGCATTACATAAAAATAACAATAGAAGGGTCCTGTATGACATTATATAAAAGGGATTTGGAAAGTGAGATTAATTTTCTTACAAATTAGATTTTTTTCCTTTTTTTGAAAAATAACAGTTAAGATCTAAACAACTAGGGTCTAAAATAATGTTTTTAATTATTGTTCATTTTATGTCTGCAAAGAAGAGACAGTGTTAGTTTTTTGATGTAGGAGAAATATGTGCAATGAGAAAGCAAACCTAGCCAACATCATAGTCCATAAGTTGCTTTTATATTTATTATTTATTGAATAACTTTCAATCTTTCAGGTGCTTCAGAAAAGCAGACTTATCCTGAATACAGGAGCAAAATAGTAGTGAAAAAGTTTCACTCCACCTTTCTAGTTCTGTTTACAGTAGAGATACATGTTTCTCCTCAGCAGTATTTCCTTAGACCCTTCTAAAACTGCAGGACCAGAAATAAGTCTAAATAAAAAAAGCTACTAATTAGCTGATTATTAAATTCCTCAGTTTTTCACAAATAACCAAACATCAACCACAAACATCTACTTTCATTTGAAACATATTTTTAACATATTCCTTTGAGAACCTGGCACTCAGCTACAAATGGGGTTAGGTACTTGTCTGCTGGAGCACAATCCATTACCTCATGTTAGATGCTGCTTGCCATACACTGCACCCAAAGGCATCTGACTGGTGCCAGGTGGTAGATGCAAAACTACAGTGCTTGCACAGTCCAGTTTAAATGTGTCTACCTAAGCTCAGAATTTCCTATGTTAGACCCTAACAAATACATAAGACCCCTATGCAAATCAAAACTCATTCTTTTCTGTGACTCAGATAACTCATTCACTGTAACTGGAGAGCACAGCTTGCCCAGTGGATTCACAGCTCTATTTTCTGTCAAAAAGAAAAAGCAGAAATAGCTTTTTTTAGAGAAATACAGCTGTGATTCCCCCAAGCTCTATCCTGCATCTCAGTACTGCAGCACTTGGTTACAGTCAACATTGAGTAGTGTAGGAATTAAATTTCATTTCTTTATATGTCAATGTTTTCTACTTCTCTCAAAATGTAAATAGTAATATGAAGTCTAAGTTATGTGAAAGAGTTTTCCACCCATTTTCTTCTTCCATTTAGCTGAGAGATTTTAAGCATTTGCTGACTGAACAAGTAGAAGAGATATCTGGTTCTGTTGCATCTGGCTGGCAGTAGGCTGACATACCTTCCAAAACCTTCTCTGAGGACTGTTCAAGGGTTCTAGATTATTGTTTCATGTAAAATATAGTCTTGAACATCATCACTGGATTAGTGCCCCAGTTGTTGAGCTACTGTAAAAGAGGAGCTCTGTTTACTTCTCTGGCTGTGTTTTGCTGGTTTTTTTAGAGTAGGGGTGACAGAATTCACATCCTGGTTACTAGTTTTGAGGTTTCCATAATTAATTTTAGAGGTACATTATCCTGAAAAGTGCAACCTATATTTAATTCTGTTACCTGGAATAAGAATCATGGAGACTTATTATGAAGAGAGAGTTATTTGTATAAACTTTGCCAGGGCAGCATGATATCTTATGATAAAAAGACAAGAGCAGTATGCGTACGTGACTTGAATAATCATCAGAACCTTTGATTGCTTCCTAAATAACAAAACAAAAAATGAAACAACCCAAACCTATTTTTTTTTATCCCTATCATATTGAAAAATTAGGCAATTACATCTAAGGGATTCTGGAGGGGAGATGTTATAGAGTGAATTTGGGTTTCTGGGGGTTTTTTGACTTTGCTTTTTATGCTTTTCTCATTTGGCTTGTAGAACATTACCATTTCTGGCATGCACACCAGATGGGCAGTAGGAAATAAATGGATAAATAAAATCTTAAATGTCTGAAGCCTTTAAATTGATTACTATGTTAGTTAAATACCAAATGACTAATTTGCATGTGCACATTTCAACTGAGCAGAATTTATTTTATTTAAAGGTCTGACATATAATCGAGTTTTGTTTGTCATACCCTTTGACGCCCAGCTCTTTACATAAACCTAGCTTTAAATAACACATGCAGCTGGTGAAAACAAGTCTGTGGTAATAACATAGTTACCTTGTATTCCTTCCCAATTCAGAAATAGCTCATGCTGCCTGCATGATTAACAGATATGCTGGGATATTAGATGTCACAAGGAAAAATATCTGCTCTGTCAACATTCATTGTAGAATTAGTTCTAGATAATTTCATACTGTGCAGTACAGCACAAGTGAGGTAGATCTGCCTTGTGAATATGCATGTGGGAGGAAGTGCTAAAGCCCTGTCACCCTGAAAATCAGGTCCTTTCCCTGTCAATCTTTTATTTGTGAACAACTCCTGAGTTTAGAACTATCTTCTTTATCACATGGATATAAACTTCATCTCAGGGGGAAAGGCAGGGGTTTTCTGCATCCACCAGCACACCTGACTAGCTGCAATGGTGCAACAAGCACCTTGTTTTACAGCTGACTTCCTGCTGGAAGCAGGATACAGTGACTCAGAGGATTCAGGATACAGTGACTCAGTTTAAAGGTGCAGAGTTGCAGCAGCACAGTGATCCATTATCCCTCTATTTAACTCATCTTAATCCTTGACCAGAGCAAACACTCACTAATCTACAGCAGCACAGGAAAAGTCACAACTGATGTGTTTTCAATATTCTGGTGCCACAACAGTGAGTCCTGGGTCCCTGTAGCACCCATGTTGGCAGCAGTCAAATATTTGCCAGAAGAAGCTATGTGTGCCTATTTCTGCATCCTCAGACCCAGTGCCATGCTCATCACAACTGCTGAGATTTGCAGTGGACTTTAACTTCTGATAAAACCTCCTCAGGCAGTTGGACTGAATGATCACCATATGTTCTCCATATTAAAATAGTTTTTTCCTTTCCTTTCCTTTCCTTTCCTTTCCTTTCCTTTCCTTTCCTTTCCTTTCCTTTCCTTTCCTTTCCTTTCCTTTCCTTTCCTTTCCTTTCCTTTCCTTTCCTTTCCTTTCCTTTCCTTTCCTTTCCTTTCTTTCCTTTCCCTTTCCTTTCCTTTCCTTTCCTTTCCTTTCCTTTCCTTTCCTTTCCTTTCCTTTCCTTTCCTTTCCTTCTTCCTTTCCTTTCCTTTCCTTTTCCTTTCCTTTCCTTGCCTTGCCTTGCCTTGCCTTGCCTTGCCTTGCCTTGCCTTGCCTTGCCTTGCTGCCTTGCCTTGCCTTGCCTTGCCTTGCCTTGCCTTGCCTTGCCTTGCCTTGCCTTGCCTTGCCTTGCCTTGCCTTGCCTTGCCTTGCCTTGCCTTGCCTTGCCTTGCTTGCCTTGCCTTGCCTTGCCTTGCCTTGCCTTGCCTTGCCTTGCCTTGCCTTGCCTTGCCTTGCCTTGCCTGTGCCTTTGCCTTGCCTTGCCTTGCCTTGCCTTTCCCTTGCCTTGCCTTGCCTTGCCTTTCCCTTGCCTTGCCTTGCCTTGCCTTGCCTTGCCTTGCCTTTGCCTTTGCCTTTTTCATTGTTTCCTTCATTCAGGGATTAACAACAGCCACTTTTCACGTCTTATTATCTTGTGTTTGCATTAAAGGAAGAATTGACACTTCAACACTGTCAGTTCCATATAACTGCTATTGTGCATCTCTATACCTCTCCTTAAAAATAAAGAGCAGAGCCAAAACCATTATCCTCAAAGGCTGCAAAGATACATTTACCCTTCCAGTTCTATGCAACTTTTTTCAAAATAACAAATATTCAGCTATGAATTCTTGAGTTCGGTTATGAATTAATCTTAGTACATGTAAATCTTCCCATTTAAAAGTCCAGAAGGAAAGATATGTGAAAAAAACTGAAGTTCTAAAATTCAAAGTTTATTTTAGCTGGAGTAAGTGTACCAAGATTCATCAGTCTTGAAAAAGTACTGGGAGAAATGAAGAAGCAAGGCATAAAAGGAAGAATTAAAAGTTTTATAGCAGGATAACATCATTCTAATCTTGAAGCTTTTCTGGTCCAATACAAATGCATATTACAGATTATCTTTCCTCTTTTTCATAAGACCACTCCTACCCCTTTCAGTCTCAGTTTTCATCCAGAGAATTGTTAAGTACCCCTGCTTATATTTAATGAATTTTCTTGGCTTCCCTATGCTTTTCTCTAACTGCTTTCTCATCATCATTACTTATGACATACTTTTCTTTTTAGTCCATGCACAAAAGATACATGCTTTTAGTTTGGGCTCTGTCTTGTCTAGTTTTTGGCCAGTCTCCATAAAAATTAGCAAAGGTTTGAAAGCTCTGCAGATGCCAAAAGCTGTTCTATGTACTTCAGTTCATTGCGGGGTTCTGACCTTTAAAATAGGGCAGGGAAAAGTGCCGGAGTCAATTTTCATTGCCATCTTCTGACATATTTAAACAGAAGCACAGGAAGGATAAGAAGACCATTTCTGAGCTATGGTTATGCTCTACTGCCTGTAGCTTTGGAAAGTGACTTGTTTAATTTCAGTTAATATTATACTTAAACCTCAGACAAGCACATTTGGAAAACTCAGAGGCGGAAGTGGTAGGAGAGGGAGAGAATGCCGCAAACAAAGTACACCTCCAAATAAAAAAGCTGTGGTTTTGCATCAAAATTACTCCTGATGGAGTAATAAGTTGGATGTTTTGTGATAAATGAGGACAAGATGAGAGAAAAGAAACTAAAATAATACAAGTCACCAAATACGATCAAGAAACTGCAAAAAGAACATTTGGGATTTAACTACCAAGTACAAGTTCAGTTATTGAATTTAATTGGAAAGTTTCATGGTTTAGACAATTATCATTAATCAAACAGCCATTGCAAAGTATTGTTTGTGGGACTCTAAAACAATGCAATATTTTAAAGGATTTTAAAAAATATTTTTTAAAAGTAAAATTTTTAAAAATGTTTTTTAAAAAGTACCCAGACCATGTTAATAAACTGCTCTCACAAAGGAAAAAATAAAAACAAAAAACCCAAACAAACAAAAAGCAAAATCAAACCAAAAGCAAAAGGAAAAATTAAGAACTTTAAACCTCATAAAACATCAAGATTGACAGGGTTTTTTTTATGTGGTTAGCAGATAAACTGAAACAAATTTATCAGTAAGCTATAAAATGCAGCATTCAAGCTGACAATATTAAACAAAGAAAAAAATCACTAGCCATCACACTAAAGGACAACATAATTAGTAGATGTCTACATAAACAAGCTTTACTTCAGAACAAACAAGAATACTTTTCTAAGGAAAAATCCAGCCCTAGAAATGGTTTGGGGCTTTTTGAAGGATCATCAATCATATTCATAAAGTGTTTCATTTGTTACAGTCTGAATTTCCTAAAGACTTCTGAAAAAAATCAATCCCAAAACCTTTTAACAAAGGATTTGTGAACAAAATAAGTTCAAATGGGTTCAAAGGGATAATTAGCTAAGCACTTGGAAAACAGATCCACTGAGGTTTATTAGGTAAACAAATCATAGCAGGTCCACAAAATTCTCTGCTCTGTATAGGGTTGGAGTCTACACATTTATCAGGGTGAAGTATCAGACATATTAGCCCTGGTTTTGCACTTCCTTTTCCAAAAAAAGAGGTCTGCCTCTTTACAGGCCTGTAGCCTAAAGAAACATGGCTATTTCCATATTTTTTTATGAATAGATAGGATTTCTTGTATTTGTCCTGTACCTCTGACTGTGTGGAATTGTAGTGCCCTCAACAAGAAGTGACAGAACATTGATGTTTACCCACCTTTCTCTTTAAAATAGACTGGCTGCTTAATACAGCTTAATACAGTAATAAGGTGCAGACAGAATTTATAAGCGGAAAAAATAGGTAGGCATTTTGGGTTGCACCTAGGTTGACTACATAGCCACATACACACATAGATGTGTGATTCAAAGGGGTTTAAAGATAATTTCAAAATTATTTTCAAAATTATTTTTTTAAGAACACCACAGGATTTCTTTTTCTGAAAAACAAATGTAATAAAATGACAGGAAATCCCAAATAGTCTTCCTCTACTTGAGGGGTTTTTTCCCTCCTTATGCAAAATCAAGACACAGAAGGATTGTCAAGCAAGGTTGCAAATCTCACACAAATTTGGAAGAATTTACATTTTTTTCTTGAGAAACTACAGTATTTTTTAACCACACTGGGTTGGGGTTTATGTGGCTTCATATGGCTCTGTGTATCCATGCCTTTATGTATTCATGCAACCAAAAGTCTGAGGTTAATCAAAAGAGACTTCAGAGCCTTGTAAAGAGTGGCAAAAAATATGGGAGCACAGTAAGTATTTTCTTTAATCCTCATACAATTGAGGGCGATGTCAGAAGATATTGTCAAGGCCAGGATATCAATACCTGTCTACAAGACTTATGTCTTTCACAAAACAATGGGTTTTTTTAAACCATGGAAGAGCCTTCAAGAGACAAGGTATGTTGGATCCTGTCAAGATTTGCCTGTCCTGATGGGGGGAAACATGCCTTTGGGCATAAAGTGAGCAAAGCTGATCAAGAGGTCATTAAACTAGAATGGATGGTGGAAAGGCATACCAGTAGGATTGCAGTAGGCAAAGCAAGGCTTGCCATGGCATCACCAAAGGGAAGAAATCCTAGTGGGAACATTTACACTTCTCCTGGGAGAACAGAGGGCTCAGGAGTGCATCTGAAATTCTTGTGTACAATCACACACAGATGAGAAAAAAAACAGGATGAAATGGAAGGATTAGTCAGCTCCCAAACCTACAATTTCACTACCAGTGAGACTTGGTAGAACATCCCCTGAGTGAAGTACAGGGTTGGAGGCTAGAGGCTCTTTGGGGAGGATAGTCTGGGCAAGTGATGTAAAGGTGTCACACTTTATATAAGGGAGAAGTCTGATAGCACAGCCCTTACACAAAGTGGTGATGTGGTTGAGAACCTCTGGATGAGGATTAGGGGAAGACAAAGGAGATGATGGAGTGGGTGTCTAATACCAACCATCCCACCAAGACATAAGCACCAATCTGTTATTCTACAGGAACGTAGGAAATATTTGCAAATTGGTAGTGATGCCTTAAGTCCCAAGGCATCAGTAGCCCTTGTCCTCAAGGGAGACTTCATCTTACAGGCGTCAACTGGAAATACCATAGCGCTGCAAAAAGCAGGTCTCGGGAAATCTTGGATAGAAAGAGAAAACTTCTTGTCACATGTATTCAATGAATCAGCTAGAAAATGTATACTCCTAGACTTGCTGTTTGTGAATAAACAAGCAGCTGGGGGATGAGGCAGTAAGGGATTATCTTGGCTGCAGTCCTCATGGAATGGTTGAGTTTAACATTTTCAGTGTAATGAGGTAAAATCTTACCAGAGTTGCAACTACAGCAGAGCAAATTTTAAGTCATCCATGGAGCTACTTAACAGAGCAACCTAGGAATCTGTTGGATGAGGAGATGATGAGCACTTATCAGTCTCAAGAACCTTATTTTAGAAACAAGGAACAATTCCACTGTGCCATAAGGAAAGCAAGAAGGCCAGTTGGGCTGAACAGGGAAGTCCTCACAGAACTATGGAGGAGAAAAGTAATTGTAGGATCTCTGGAAGCAAGGTCAGACTTTGTAGGAGGATAACAGACCCGGGGTGTGTGTTTATGCCAAAGGAAGGCATGAAAGGCTGTGTCCAATTAGAAACTGGCCAGATTTGTGTCTGACAACAAGAAGAAATCTTTAAGGATGTTAATAGCAAGAGGAAGTCTAAGAAAATATTTGTGGGAATGTATTTGTAGAAGAATTACAAGAAGGCTTACAATAATTACAAGAATTATTCGAGAAGAAAGATACTTTGGAGAAATAGAACCATGAAAAGTGCATTGTAGTAAGACCCACAATGGGTAATTTTAGATTATTGGCTTTAAGCATTGTGTGGCAAAATCTAATGGGTCAAGAAATGCTTATAATATATTGTAATTAAGAAATAGTTAGCTTCTGATTGTGATGGCAAGAATTTTAACATCTGTATTGTCTCAACCCTTCACATGAGACTAAAAATAGAATAAAAGTTTTTAAAACACCTCTCTGTTGCCCCATCTCTGGGCCAGAAAAGCATATAATCCAACAAATACTGGAGTGATGCTTGTTGACAATGTTAACAAGAGGTGTTGATCTAACAAATAGAAGATCAAGTGAGATTTGGTTTGGTTTGGTTGGTTTGGTTTGGTTTGGTTTGGTTGGTTTGGTTTGGTTTGGTTTGGTTTGGTTTGGTTTGGTTTGGTTTGGTTTGTTTGGTTTGGTTTGGTTTGGTTTGGTTTGGTTTGGTTTGGTTTGGTTTTGGTTTTTTTCCTCAGTCTTTAATTATCCTGATAGACCTTGGACTGCCTTTTCCCAAGAGTGCGGGAACAGTGATTTCCCATTTGTTCGGACATTGAACTTGTCAGAGACAAGCTATATCAGCAAAATGTTCATGAGTCCTTGAGGCCTGATGGGATGCATCTCAGAGAACTGAAGTAGACTGGGGAAGCTATGGCAGGGATTTCTTCCATCAGCTATCAAAAGACTGAAAAGTCTGAGGAGTTCCTCACTGACTAGGACACTGGCTCACCCTGTTCCAGTTTAAGGTATGAGAGAGGACCCAGAAACCCATACACCTGTGAGTCTAGCCTCAGTACCTGGAAGAGATGTGGAGGAGATAAGTAGACTGGGTGTCATCAAAAGGCATTTAAAGAACAACTCAATCAGGCACAATTAGCATGTGTTCACAAAGGAAAGTCCTTTTTTATCAAATCTGATCTCCTTCAGGGTAAGGTTACCCAACCAAGATGAAGGATGTGTGGTTTTTTGGCATTTAGTGATGCTTTTGTTACTGTCCCTCACAGCATCCTTCTGTGCTGAGCAGTCACCGGTGCTTTTCCTCAGGGTTCAGTCCTTGCTCCTAGCTGGTCAATATTTGGATCCATTATCTGGATGTGGGAGTGGAATGCCCATCAAGCTTGTTGATGATACCACATTATTAGGAGGTGTTGTTGACTCCACTTGAGAGACAAGAGGCCTTGCAGGGAGATCTGGATAGATTAGAGCATTGTGCAATCACCAGTGGCATGAAATATAACCATTCCAAGTGCTGGGAGGCAGTAATGCCTGGCACAGATCTCAGCTGGGAGAGGAATGGCTGGAGAGCAGCCCCCGCAGGAAGGGACTGGGGATGCTGGTTGACAGCAGGCTCAAGTGGAGCCAGCTGTGTTCCCAGGCAGCCAAGAGGGTAAGCCCACATCCTGGAGCACATCAAACAAAGCATGTTTGTGGCCAGCCACAGAGGGGATTGTCCTGCTGTATTCAGCACTGGTGCAGCCTCAGCTGGGCACACTGCTGGGCCCCACCACTGTATCCACAGGAGGGTGCCAAAATCCTCAAATGCTTCCATAGAAAGAAAATCAAATGGGGAGGGGGCTGGAAAATCCTCTAAGGAGAGGCTGAGGACTTTGGGCTTGTCTAATGTGGAAAAAAAAGGAGACTGGGGGTGACCTCATGACTCTGCAGCTTCCTGAGGAGAGGGATGGGGAAAGGGAAGTGCAGAGCTCTTCTCCATGAAATTCAGTGGGAATAGCTCAAAACTCTGCAACACATGAAGTTTAGATGGGACATCAGGAAACATTTCTTACCAAGAAATTGGTCAAACACTGGCATAGGCTTAACTGAGAGATGGTTGATGCCCCAAGTCTCCCCATGTTAAACATGTTTTAACGTTTGATCAGTCAAGTAGTCAGGTAGTTGGACTACGTCGTCACTGTGGGTCCCTTCCAGCTGGAACTGTTCCATTCCATTCCGTTCCGTTCCGTTCCGTTCCGTTCCGTTCCATTCCATTCCATTCCATTCCATTCCATTGCATTCCATTCCTAAGCCAAATTATTCACAGAGCACTATTTTACTTTTTTGTTACTTTCTGTGTTGTATGTTTATGTACTATATGCTCTGGCTGAAACATGTCATTGCCTATAAGACCGATGGTATATTGTTCTACCGTAGTAAAGGTAAAATTGACTTTTAAAATGAAACAGTAAAGTTAAACCATAAAT
This sequence comes from Prinia subflava, assembly GCF_021018805.1. Taxonomy (NCBI): domain Eukaryota; kingdom Metazoa; phylum Chordata; class Aves; order Passeriformes; family Cisticolidae; genus Prinia; species Prinia subflava. Next base: position 70,298,029 of record NC_086283.1, on the reverse strand, counting down.
ATTAAGGGAGATAACTGTAGGCCTTTGTTCTTCAGTCTCTGAGAAAAGCACACCTTTGTGATGTTTTCTTTCATTACAATTGTTGCCTGGCAG